>NC_053022.1:394120306-394398934 GCF_003073215.2 Triticum urartu | reverse complement strand
TACCTCTTTACAAAGAATTCTTTATCACCTCCATAACCGAGAAATGTTTCCTTAATCCTCTAAGGATAACTTTGACCGCTGTCTAGTGATCCACTACTGGATCACTATTGTACCCCCTTGCCAAACTCATGGCAAGGTACACAATAGGTCTGGTATACATCATTGCATACTTTATAGAACCTATGGCTGAGGAATAGGGAATGACTTTCATTCTCTTTCTATTTTCTGTCATGGTCGGGTTTCGAGTCTTACTCAACTTCACACTTTGCAACACAGGCAATAACTCCTTTGACTATTCCATTTTGAACTACATCAAAATCTTGTCAAGGTATGTACTCATTGAAAAATCTTATTAAGCGTCATGATCTATCTCTAGATTTTGATGCCCAATATGTAAGCAGCTTCACCGAGGTTTTTCATTGAAAAAATATTATCCAATTATCCTTTTATGCTATCCAGAAATTCTACATCATTTCCAATCAGCAATATGTCATCCACATATAATATCAGAAATGCTACAGAGCTCCCACCCACTTTCTTGTAAATACTGGCTTCACCATAAGTCTGTATAAAACCATATGCTTTGATCACCTCATCAAAACGTATATTCCAACTCGGAGATGCTTGCACCAGTCCATAGAAGGATTGCTAGAGCTTGCACACCATGTTATTACCTTTAGGATTGACAAAACCTTCTGGTTGCATCATATACAACTCTTCTTTGAGATATCCATTTAAGGAATGCAGTTTTCACATCCATTGCCAGATTTGATAATGTGGCAATTGCTAACATGATTCGGATGGACTTAAGCATCGCACATGTAAGAATGTCTCATCGTAGTCAACTCCTTGAACTTGTCGAAAACCTTTCGCAACAAGTCGAGCTTTGTAGACAGTAACATTACCATCAACGCTAGTCTTCTTCTTGAAGATCCATTTATTCTCTATGGCTTGCCAATCATCGGGCAAGTCAGCCAAAGTACATACTTTGTTCTCATACATGGATCCTATCTCATATTTCATGGCCTCAAGCCATTTATCGGAATCTGGGCTCATCATCGCTTCTTCATAGTTCGTAGGTTTGTCTTGGTCTAGTAACATGACTTCTAGAACAGAATTACCATGCCACTCTGGTGCGGAACATGCTCTATTCGACCTACCAGGTTCAGTAGTAACTTGATCTGAAGTTTCATGATCATTATCATTAGCTTCATCTCTAGTTGGTGTAAACATCACGAGAACGGTTTTCTGTGATGAGCTACTTTCCAATTCGAGAGAAGGTACAATTACCTCATCAAGTTCTACTTTCCTCCCACTCACTTCTTTCGAGAGAAACTCTTTCTCTAGAAAGGATCCATTCTTAGCAACAAAGATCTTGCCTTCGGATCTGTGACAGAAGGTGTACCCAACAGTTTGTTTTGGGTATCCTATGAAGAACCACTTCTCTAATTTGGGTTCGAGCTTATCAGGCTGAAGCTTATTCACATAAGCATCGCAACTCCAAACTTTAAGAAACGACAGCTTACGTTTCTTGCCAAACCACAGTTCATATGGTGTCGTCTCAACAGATTTAGACGGTGCCCTATTTAACGTGAATGCGGTTGTCTCTAATGCATAACCCCAAAACGATAGTGGTAAATCGGTAAGAGACATCATAGATTACACCATATCTAATAAAGTACAGTTACGACGTTCGGACACACCATTACGCTGTGGTGTTCCAGGTGGCGTGATTTGTGAAAACTATTCCACATTGTTTTAAATGAAGGCCAAACTCGTAACTCAAATATTCGCCTCCGTGATCAGATCGTAGAAACGTTTTTTCTTGTTACGATGATTCTCCACTTCACTCTGAAATTCTTTGAACTTTTCAAATGTTTCAGACTTGTGTTTCATCAAGTAGATATACCCATATCTGCTCAAATCACCCGTGAAGGTCAGAAAATAACGATACCTGCTACGAGCCTCAACACTCATTGGACCACATACATCGGTATGTATTATTTCCAATAAGTCAGTGTCTCGCTCCATTGGTCCGGAGAACGGAGTTTTAGTCATCTTCCCATGAGGCATGGTTCGCAAGTATCAAATGATTCATAATCAAGTGATTCCAAAAGCCCATCTGCATGGAGTTTCTTCATGCGCTTAACACGAATATGACCTAAACGACAGTGCCACAAGTATGTGGCACTATCATTATTAACTTTGAATCTTTTAGTATCGATATTATGAATATGTGTATCATTACGATCGAGATTCAATAAACCATTTATATTGAGTGTATGACCATAGAAGGTTTTATTCATGTAAATAGAACAACAATTATTCTTTGACTTAAATGAATAACCGTATTGCAATAAGCATGATCCAATCATATTCATGCTCAACGCAAGCACCAAATAACATTTATTTAGGTTCTACACTAATCCCGAAGGTAGAGGGTGTTGGGGATATAACTACTGGGTATGAACCGCCCAGGAGGGGCCGGGTCATATCACTGGCGACTTATCAATAAAGATGGCGGGTCATAGCAAGCCTATTGACGGCCCAAGACCCAGAGGCGACTTGAGGCCCAAGAGGATGAACCGCCACATGTATAACTTCTATTGTGAGGCAAGCTTAGTTAGTCACCGGGTCGGACACGTTGTGTATGAGCCGGTCAGGAATCTGTAAGCCGCCTGGCATCAACCTGTGTATATAAAGGGGTGACCCGGCGGCGGGTTGAGGATAGATAACAAACAATCGAGAACTAGGTCAAGCGTATTTGCTCCCTGGTAATTGAAACCCTAGCAATACAACACAAAGCAGGAGTAGGCTTTTACCTCGTCGAGAGGGGCCAAACCTGGGTAAACTCTGTGTGTCCTTTGTCCCATTAAACCCCTTCAAGCTAACCTAGTTGCGATGGATCCATGACTAAGTCCTTTCGCTAGGACATATGTCGTGTTAAGTCCACGACAGTTGGCGCCCACCATGGGGCCAGCGCACGGTGATTTTGAGTTCTTGAAGGGCAACTTCGCAGGGATCCAGGGATACGCTGTGGGCCGGATGACGAAGAGTCGTCGTGGCAAGCTCTACATCGATGACGCTGGCTGGGGCCCCGAGGCCGGCTCAATTGAGTACGGGTACTGGGTCCCCTTCGGTGGAATCCACATCTTCATCGGCAAGATTGGCGAATTGGGCTCTGAGCCGGACATCTGCACCAACATCATCGAGATGGCTCAGCGTGCACGAGCCGCCAAGGGTCAAGCCGCTGTAAAGCGTGCCTTTGTTGGTTTCATCCATGGGGCAGACTTTGAGGAAGGATCTGTGTTTGATGGTGAGCCGGCCATCTACTCGGATGGTGAATCGTCAACCGGGGAGACCAATTCAATGTATCAACTACAGGATGGCCAACTTGGGGCTGTTCCGATGGCAATAGTATTCTGAACCCTTATGAGCCGCCGAACAGGGTTGGGATCTTCATGGCTGGTACAGGCCGGCGCTTGGCTCAACGACCCCCGCGGCCATGACCTCTAGCTCAACGGCTGCAACGACGACTGGTGCTAGCGGCACCGCGCTCCCACCGGCTCAGGTTCTGACAGAGTTGTTGGAGGCTTTAGCGACTTTGATGTGGGTGGAGGTGACCCCAGACACTCAACAACAGCATAAGGTGGATGTTGCAAGGTTACGAGATGAGATAGCTCAAGCCAAGGAAGAGCTGACGGCTAAGAACGCTAGGATGGCCACAGAAAGAGCTGCTTTGGACGCTCAGGCACAACGGATTCAGGCAGAGTCTTTCCGGCTTACCTTGGATCAAAACGCTTCAAACACCATCATGAGAAGGAGGCACTAGAGTCGCTTACCTCTGGAGTACGATGCGAGAAACCTTTTCAACACGCCGGGGGTAGGGACCAGTGACCCGCCCGTGGTGAACCTGGCGGTTCAAGTGCCCGTGACTGGAGCGCCGGGTCAGCCGCGCACTGTGGATCCCCCTCTTTTGGATATAACTCCGCCTCAACATGTTTCGACAACGCCGGGTCATTATTCTAACCCTTTGGATAACATGATTGTTGCGGCGTCACAATTGGCGGGTCTCCCGGTTGAAGGCGAGTCCCCAGCTATGATAGAGAAGCGGAGGGCCAGAGAACTTCTTCAGACAGCAGTGGCTCAACAAGCAGCTTATTCATATAGCCATGAACGGATTCATTCAACCCCTCGCCCAAGCCAGAGTTATAGTAGACATATTGACTCGCCGGTAGTTTCAAGCAGTGAGCAACATCATAACCAGCCCCGTAGGCATGACCCGATGTGCAGTGGCGTCGATGCCCAAACTTTGGCGGATCAGGGCAGGGCGCTTCAGGAGGCGGAGCTGGTGGCTCAGCTAGCGGCTCAACATCAATCTCTGGTTTATCCGTCAGCGTCTGTGGAGGCAGGAGTGACCTCTAGAACCCTGGGTGTGCCGTGTTTAGTACCAGCTCTGCGCAACGAGCGTTTGCCTAAGGATTTCAAGGGCTCAGTAAGGTACCTAACTACACAGTGGATCAACCCCCAGAGGCTTGGATTGAGAGCTATGAGATGGCCATGGAGATTCTGGATGTTAGTGATGCTGCATGTGCTAAGTATTTCACCATGATGTTGGACGGGCCGACTCGTACTTGGTTGAAGGGGTTGCCCACTAACTCCATTAGATCATGGGCGGAGTTGAAAACTTGTTTCATCCAAAATGTTAAAGACACGTGCAAGAAGCCTATGTCGATCCTGGATTTGGATTCTTGTGTCCAAGCTGAGAGCGAGTCAACAACCAATTGGGTGCGCCGGATCTCAGCTGTTATACACTCATCGGACAGTATCAATGCCGGTTCAACAGTCCTGATGTTGGAGAAGAATTGTCATTTCCTCCCCCTTAAGCAGAAACTGGGACGGCTTAAACGCCTTTGCAATGATATGGGGGAGCTCATGGCAGCTCTCGTCAAATATGCTGACTCTGATAGTACCAAAGACCCTGACTCTGATGAAGAGAAGGTGGGTAAGGGGAAGAAGAGTGGCAATACGAAGGGGTAGAAGCACAATACAATGGGTCAAAGTGGCAACAGTAAGCGCAAGGCTGATGGCAATTTAGACTTTGTGGCTAACACCAATACGCAGAATAATAATCAGCGTTGCAAGAGGAAGCCGCCCCGGCTTAGAGGGCCAAAATTTAATATTGAGGCTATGATGAATCAGTCTTGTCCAAAGCATGGTACGCAAGAGAAGCCGGCCAGTCATCTATGGAAGGATCGCTTCATCATGAGGGAGTATAGGAATTCCATTTTTTCCAGAACAATCATCCGAATGGCGGCTCAGGATCTGGCTCTCATGGGCTTGGCTTTGGTGGTGGCGGTTCAAACTCTGGTTTCCAGGACCAAGGCAATCAAGGTGGTTTTAATCAACAGTCTGGTCAAGGGAATCAGTAGCAGCAATCTGGTTATCAGAGTAATCCGAAGCGGTTGAATAGTGGATAGTATCATGTGTTCACCACGATTTTATGTAAATGAGACCAGAAGATTCATAAAAGGGCGGGAAGCGTAGTTGATCCGGCTATTCCCCGTTGCTTGCGATGGTCTGAACATCCTATTCTTTGGAGCTGTGAGGATCACCCGCCCCGGGTTGACAATCCGGGTTACTTGGCTTTAGTGATTGCGCCTTAGGTTGGAGGTTACAAGTTCACTAAGGTGCTCATGGATGGAGGCAACAGCATCAATATCCTTTACTACGAAATCTTCTGTCGTATGAGTTTGACTGACAAGGATCTTAAGTCGTCTAACATTGTTTTTCATGGTGCGGTGCCTGGTAAGTCAGCATATCCGGTGGGTAAGATAGCTTTGGAAGTGGCTTTCGGTGATGATCATGATTCCAGAGTTGAGACATTGACCTTTGAGGTGGTTAAGATTAAGAGCCCTTATCACGCTTTGTTTGGGCGGCCGGCTTATGCTAAGTTCATGGCGAGGCCTTGTTATGTTTATCTGCAGCTTAAGATGCCGGGTTATAAGGGTACCATCATAGTGCATGGGAACCAGAAGATAGCTTTGGAGTGTGAAGAGGGCGATGTTGCTTATGCTGAGTCCGTTTGTGCAACAGAAGAGTTGAAGTTTTACAAAGATAATGTTGACCCAACAGATATGACACCTTTGAAGAAACCAACCACGGAGCATGACCCTCTGTTGAAGTTTAAGTCGGCAGATGACACTAAGTTGGTTGATTTTGTCCGTGACGATTCATCCAAGCAGTTCAATATCAGTGCTAATCTGGATCCGAAATAGGAAAGCACGCTCATCGAGTTCATCCGTGAGAACCAGGACATCTTTGCATGGAAACCTTCAGACATGCCAGGTGTACCGAGGGAACTCGCTGAGCACACTCTCAATATTGATCCAAAGTTTAAGCCGGTCAAGCAATTCCTTCATCGCTTTAATGAGGAGAGACGTAAGGCCATCAGTGAAGAAGTGGCCCGGCTCTTGGCAACTGGGTTCATTGTTGAAGTTTTTCATCCTGAATGGTTGGCTAACCCGGTGCTGGTGCTTAAGAAAAATGGTACTTGGTGCATGTGTGTGGATTACGCAGACCTTAATAAAGCCTGTCCGGCTGATTCTTTCGCTCTCCCTCGTATTGATCAGATTATTGATGCTATGGCGGGTTGTGAGCGTTTGAGTTTTTTGGATGCTTATTATGGGTATCATCAAATCAAGATGGCAGTTAAGGACCAGGAGAAGACAGCCTTCATCACTCCCTTTGGAGCCTTCTGCTATGTGTCTATGCCTTTTGGACTCGACAGTGCCCAGGCGACTTACCAACGGTGTGTTCAAAATTGCCTTCATGGTCAGATTGGACGCAATGTTCATGCTTATGTGGATGATATTGTTGTGAAATCCAGGAAGAAGGAAACCTTGATAGATGATTTGAAAGATACCTTTGACAATCTCCAGGTCTACAAAATGATGCTTAACTCGGCCAAGTGTGTTTTTGGTGTGCCAACAGGCAAGCTCTTGGGTTTTTTGGTTTCTGAACGAGGCATTGAAGCTAACCCGGAAAAAATCAAGGCTATTACTTCTTTGGCTAAACCGGCTTGCATTAATGATGTTCAGCGCCTGGCTAGTCATATTGCGGCCTTAAGCCGGTTCATAAGCCGGTTGGGAGAAAAGGCTATCCCTTTGTACCAGATGATGAAGAAACTAGATCACTTTGTCTGGAGTGATGCTGCTGATCAGGCGTTTGAAGCCCTGAAGAAACGGTTAGCTGAGCCGCTGAAAGTGCAACTATCCCTAGGTGGTTTTGGTAATTCCTAACAACATATAGCTCATTGAGCTAACATTATTCCAAGATTAATATTTCAGGAAAAGCTCAATGAATGGCATGGCATGGATGAGCAAAGTGGATCCCTCAAAATTCTAAGGACAAAAAGTTTGGCTCAAGCTTGAAGCTCAAGACTCTACATTTTATAGTTTAGTGATCCAAGATCACATTGAGTCTATAGGAAAAGCCAATACTATCAAGGAGGGATGAGGTGTTTCTTAATGGCTTGCTTGCTCAAAATGCTTAGTGATATGCTCCAAAATCCTCAACTACCTTCCCACATCCACATATGACCTAAACCAAAAGTCAAACTCGGCCCCACCGATTCTTTCTATCCGGCGCCACCGAGTTTCAAATGTCATAGCCACTGCCACAAACCCTAGACAAATCGGTCTCACCGATAGGGATCTCGGTCTCACCGAGATGGGATTGTAATCTCTCTGTTTCCCTTCGTAACGTTTCGGTCTTACCGAGATGAGCGATCGGTCCCACCGAGATTGCAATGTAAACTCTTTGTTTCCCTTTTGTAACATTTCGGTCTCACCGAGATGAGCGAATCGGTCCCACCGAGTTTACCTGACCAACTCTCTGGTTAGCTTATTACCAAAATCGGTCCCACCGAGTTTGTGTAATCGGTCACACCGAGATTACGTTATGCCCTAACCCTAACCATATCGGTCCTACCAAGTTGCATCTCAGTCCCACCGAAAATCCTAACGGTCACTAAGTTTGCTGAATTGGTCCGACCAAGTTTAACCATTCGGTCCCACCGAGTTTGGCAAATAGTGTGTAACGGTTAGATTTTTTGTGGAGGCTATATATACCCCTCCACCCACTCTTCATTCGTGGAGAGAGCCATCAGAACATACATACACTTCCAATACACATTTTCTGAGAGAGAACCACCTACACTTGTGTTGAGGTCAAGATATTCCATTCCAACCATATGAATCTTGATCTCTAGCCTTCCCCAAGTTGCTTTCCACTCAAATCTTCTTTCCACCAAATCTAAATCCTGTGTGAGAGAGTTGAGTGTTGGGGAGACTATCATTTGAAGCACAAGAGCAAGGAGTTCATCATCAACACACCATTTGTTACTTCTTGGAGAGTGGTGTCTCCTAGATTGGCTAGGTGTCACTTGGGAGCCTCCGACAAGATTGTGGAGTTGAACCAAGGAGTTTGTAAGGGCAAGGAGATCGCCTACTTCGTGAAGATCTACCGCTAGTGAGGCAAGTCCTTTGTGGGCGACGGCCGTGATGGAATAGACAAGGTTGCTTCTTCGTGGACCCTTCGTGGGTGGAGCCCTCCGTGGACTCGTGCAACCGTTACCCTCCATGGGTTGAAGTCTCCATCAACGTGGATGTACGATAGCACCACCTATCGGAACCACGACAAAAACATTCGTGTCTCCAATCGCGTTTGAATCCTCCAAACCCTTCCCTTTACATTCTTGCAAGTTGCATGCTTTACTTTCCGCTACTCATATACACTTTTGCATGCTTGCTTGAATTGTGTGGAGATTGCTTGACTTGTGCTAAGATAGCTAAAAATCTGCCCAGAACTAAAATTGGGAAAAGGCTAGATTTTTATTTGGTCAAGTAGTCTAATCACCCCCCTCTAGACATACTTTCGATCCTACAAGGTACTATTATTCTAATCACACTTCTTCAATATCTTTGCCATCAGGGATGCTGAGCTCGATTTCAGTGGAACTGCACAAAAGCATCATATGATCCGAGGGTGCTAGCCGTCTTTCCTTTGATAGGTTCTACCTGGCCAGGAAATTAAATCATGTTTAGGGTTTAGGGTTTAAGTCGTAGTGACCCCATCAGTAGTTTTTCTTTCGTACACGCTCTCACAACTTTTGTATTTAGTTGTGAAGTAAATATTGGCTATGATTTGTGAATCATTGAGATGCATCATCATGCGTGTTAGTTTTCCTTTGTATTTGATGGAATGTTGTAACGGGGCAACCTTGGAGTAGGAATGAAAATGTAGTGGAAAGTTTCCCTTTTTTCGGAGAAAAAATGGAAATGGAGAGAAACCAACGTTTCGTTTCGTTGGATCGCACCATCGAGCAAAACCAACATTTAAATCACGAAAATTCTAAACTCACGCGCTTTTACATGGCTCTTTAAATCACGTCTGTCGTGTTCGTGTCTCACCCTCCTCCATGGCTCGACCCCACACGGTCGCTCGGCATGCCACTCACCGCAAACCAAGTATACAATAACTTTCCCGCCTGCTTGTCGATGGATCACGCCATGGAGTACTAGTACTACTGGAAGAAATTGATGAGTTGGGGGAGGACAACTAGCTATAGCACGGACTCCCAAGAACTTTTTACATGCATGTTGTGGCCGGCTATTGCGACCTTTGAACGTGGGGAAGTTGCGTGCACCAAGAAGCGGCGCGGGCGACGCTCTCTCGGCCGGCGCGCCGCTTCAATGCTGGCGCAAGTGAGAGGTCGTGTCCGCTCTGGCCGGTCATGAATGTGGCACTGACCGTTTCGGGCAGGAAGCACGCGCGGGTGCTGAAGAGGGTTCAGGTTGGTCAGGAGCGGCCGTGCCAGCGGTCCGGACGCCGGCAAACAAGAGACGGACGGCTTGGTGGTTATTTCGATGGTGACAGTATTCCGTGCCCCCATGAGCCACCGAACAGGGTGGCGATCTTCATGGTTGGCACCCAGCCGGTTCTCGGTTTGACAGCCGCCACGACTATGACGTCGAGCGCAGCGGTGGCGATGCCAGCAGGTACTGGTGGATCAGCACGCCCACCGCTCAAGTTTTAACAGATCCGTTGGAGGCTCTAGCAACTCTGATGGAGGTGGAGGTAACCCCAGACAACTAGGAACAACATAAGGTGGATGTGGCTAACCTGCGTGATGAGATAGCTCAAGCCGAGGTAGAGCTGGCGGCAGAAAACACTAGGATGACCGCAGAGCGGGCCATTTTAAACGCCCAAGCACAGCGGATTCATACCGGCTCACGGTGGATCAGAACGCTTCAAACGAAGTCGTGAGGAGAAAGCACCGGAGTCGTCTGCCTTTGGTTTATGAGTCGAGGAACCTCTTCAGCACACCTGGAGCAGGGACCAATAACCCGCCGGTGGTAAACCAGATGGCTGAAGCACCAGGGGGTGGAGCGCCGATTCAGCCGCGCGTGACACGTTCTCCGCATGTGAATAACACCCCGCCTCAGCATATGGTAACGGCCCCGGGTTTTTATTCCAACCCTTTGGACAATATGATTGCTGCGGCTACGCGATTGGCGGCTCTGCCAGTCGAGGGCGAGACTCCGACTGCGGTTGAAACCCGAAGGGCCAGGGAACTTCTTCAAACAACGCTAGTATAGCAGCAAGCTTATTCTTATAGTTGTGACCGGATTCATTCGACCCCTCGTGCAAGCTGGAGCTACAGTAGGCACACTGACTTGCCAGCAGTTTTGAGTACTGAGTAGCGCCATAACCAACCTCGTGGGCATGACCCGACGTGCAATGGTGCCGAGGCACAGAATTTGGTGGACCAGGGCAAAGCACGCCGGGAGGCCGAGCTGGCGGCTCAGCACCATGCGTCGGTTTACCCAACAACTTCATTGGAGGCAGGTGTGACTTCTAGAGCTTGGGGTGTGCCGTGTTTAATGGCGGCTCTGCAAAATGAGCGTTTTCCCAAGGACTTCAAGGGCCCTCGTAAGGTGCCTAATTACATAGCAGATCAGCCCCCTTAGGCTTCGGTGGAAAGTTATGAGATGGCTATGGAGATGCTGGATGTTAGTGAGGCTGCATATGCTAAGTATTTCACCATGATGCTGGAAGGGACGGCTCGTACTTGGTTGAAAGGGCTACCTGCCAACTCCATTGGGTCGTGGGCAGAGCTGAAGGCCCGATTTATCCAAAATTTCAAAGATACGTGCAAGCATCCTATGTCAATCATGGATTTGGTTTCTTCTGTTCAAGCCGAGGGCGAATCAACGACCAGCTGGGTGCACCGGGTCTCAACTATCATACATTCTTCAGATAATATCAACGTCGGCTCAACAGTTTTAATGTTGGAGAAAAATTGTTGTTTCCTTCCACTCAAGCAGAAGCTTGGGCGGCTTAAACATCATTTCAGTGACATGGGTGAGCTCATGGAAGCTCTTGTTAAGTATGCCGACTCTGATAGTACCAAGGACCCCGACTCTGAGGATGAACGACCGGGAAAGGGAAAGAAGAGTAGCAGTATGAGGGGACAACAGCACAACCCGGCCAATCAGGGCGGTAACGGTAAGCGCAAAGCTGATGATTTTGTGGCTAACACCGGCGCATAGAATTATAACCAGCGTCTTAAGGGGAGGCCGGCTCAAGGGACAAAATTTGACCTTGAAGTGATAATGAATCAGCCATGTCCGAAGCAGGAAACTCAGGAGAAGCCGCCTATCCATCTGTGGAAGTATTGCAGCATTATGAGACAATTCAGGGAGTCTTTCCAACACAACCATGGTCCGAATGGTGGTTCAGGGTCTGGCCCTCATGGTCCGGGTCATGGAGGCGGCGGCTCAAATTCCGGGTTTCACGGCCAAAGCAAGCAAGGTGGTTACAACTAGCAGAATAATCAGGGGAATCAACAGCAGCAATAGTCTAGTTATTAGAGCAACCCGAAGCAATTGAATAGTGGACAGTACCACGTCTTCACCACTAGCTTGTGTAAGCGGGATCAGAAGCTTCATAAGAGGGCAGTGAAAGCTATTGAGCCAGCGGTGCCGCGTTACTTGCGGTGGTCGGAGCAGCCTATTGTATGGAGTCGTGAGGATCACCCGCCCCGAGTTGACAATCCGGGTCACCTGGCTCTAGTGGTGGCGCCTCAGGTTGGGGGCTATAAATTTACTAAGGTGCTCATGCATGGAGGCGGCAACATTAATATACTTTACTATGAAACCTTCCGTCACATGGGACTGACCGACAAAAATCTTAAGCAGTCAAACAGTGTTTTTCATGGTGTGGTGCCGGGTAAGTCCGCATATCCAGTGGGTAAGATATCTTTGGAGGTTGTTTTTGGAGATGGGCATGATTCCAGATCTGAGACCCTAACCTTCGAAGTGGTTAAAATCAAGAGCCCTTATCATGCTCTGTTCGGGCAGCCGGCATATGCTAAATTCATGGCGAGGCCTTGTTATGTTTACTTGCAGCTTAAGATGCCAGGTTACAAGGGCACCATCAAAGTGCATGGGAGTTGCAAGGTGGCTTTGGAGTGTGAAGAAGGCGATGATGCTTATGTTGAGTCTATTTGTGCAACGGAGGAGCTGAAATTTTACAAGGATAATGTTGACCCGGCGGACATGACGTCCTTGAAAAAGCCAACCACAGAGCATGATCCTTTGCAAAAGATTAAGTCGGCAGATGACACTAAAATGATTGATTTTGTTCCTAGCGACTCATCTAAGCAGTTCAGCATCAGTGCTAATCTGGATCCGAAATCAGAAAGTGTGCTCATCGAGTTCATCAGTGAGAACCGGGACATCTTTGCATGGAGGCCTTCAGACATGCCAGGTGTACCGAGGGAACTCTCTGAGCACACTCTTAATATTGATCTGAATTTTAAGCCGGTCAAGCAATTCCTTTGTTGTTTTAACAAGGAGAGACAGAAGGCCATTGGTGAGGAAGTGGCCCGACTCTTGGCGTCTGGGTTTATCATTGAAGTTTTTCATCCTGAGTGGTTGGCTAACCCAGTGTTGGTTCTTAAGAAGAACGACACTTGGCGAATGTGTGTCGATTACACGGTCTTAAACAAGGCTTGTCCGGCTGATCCGTTTGCTCTCCCTCGTATTGATCAAATCATTGATGCTACGGCGGGTTGTGAGCGTTTGAGTTTTGTGGATGCTTATTCTGGTTATCATCAGATCAAGATGGCAGTTAAGGACCAGGATAAGACAACTTTCATTACTCCGTTTGGAGCCTTCTGCTATGTGTCCATGCCTTTCGGGCTCAAGAGTGCCCATGCGACTTACCAGCGGTGTGTGCAAAATTGCCTTCACAATATGATCAGGCGTAATGTTCATTCTTATGTAGATGACATTGTGGTGAAATCCAGGAAGAAGGAGACCCTGATTGATGATTTGAAGGAGACGTTTGACAATCTTCGGGTCTATAAAATGATGCTTAAAGTGTGTTTTTGGTGTACCGGCGGGTAAGCTTTTGGGTTTTTTGGTTTCATACCGAGGTATCGAAGCTAACCCGGAGAAGATCAAGGCCATTATTTCCCTGGCTAAGCCAAAGTGTGTTAATGACGTCCAACGCTTGGCGGGTCGGATAGCGGCCTTGAGCCAGTTCATAAGCCGCATAGGAGAAAAGGCTATCCCTCTGTACCAGATGATGAAGAAGACAGATAATTTCGTGTGGAGTAATGCTGCTGATGAGGCATTTGAGGCGCTTAAGAAGCAACTGGCTGAGCCGCCGGTTCTTGCTGCCCCTATTGATAAGGAGCCTTTGTTGTTATATGTGGCTGCCAATGGCCGGGCTGTCAGTGTGGCCATTGTGGTGGAAAGGAAAGAGGCAGGCAAGGAGTATCCGGTTCAACGGCCGGTTTACTACATCAACGAGGTACTTATTGAGTCCAAACAGAGGTATCCGCATTGGCAGAAGCCTGTGTATGGGGTTTTCATGGCAAGTAGAAAGCTCAAGAAATATTTTCTGGGCCATCCCATTACTTTGGTTAGTTCTGCTCCTTTGGGGGATATCATCCAAAATAGAGAAGCCATGGGTTGGGTAGCCAAGTGGGCCATTGAGCTTGGAACTCATGGTTTAAAGTATGTGCCTCGTACGGCCATCAAGTCACAAGCACTCGTGGATTTTATCAATGATTGGACAGAGTTGCAAACGCCCGAGGAAAAGCCGGATAACACGTATTGGACTATTCACTTTGATGGATCTAGGCAGTTGGAAGGCTCGGGGGCTAGAGTTGTCTTGACTTCCCCACGAGGTGATAAATTTTCTTATGTTCTCCAGTTAATGTTCCCTTGTACTAACAATGCAGCTGAGTATGAGGCCTTGCTCCATGGTCTTCGGATGGCTAAGGAGATGGACTTAAGCAGGGTGAGGTGCTTCGGTGACTCAGATCTAGTAGCTCAGCAGGTTTCTGGCACTTGGGATTCCAAGGATCCACTCATGGCGGCTTATCGTCGAGAGGTTGATGCTATTGCGAGTCATTTCAAGGGTTACCAAGTTGAGCATATTAATCGTAGAAAGAATGAGGCAGCTGACACTTTAAGCCGGTTAGGGTCTCAGCGTAAGCCGGTGCCACCTAACACGTTCCTGGATATTCTACTTAACCCCTGTCAAATTACCTATAGAGGAGGATCTTGCTGTTCCTGATACGGAAGTACAATTGGTGGTGGCTCTTCATGCCATTCCAGATTGGACAGTTCCGTATTTGGCTTACATGACCCGGGGAGAGTTGGCCGAGGATGAGAATTTGGCCAGGTAGATAACCAGGCGGTCTAAGTCAATGACGATTGTCAATGGGGAGTTGTGTCGGATTTCGGGTTTCAGCGAAACCCTTGAGGTTCGAACACTAGGGTGCGCAAGAAGATCTCTCCCCCTCTGTAGCTCGCGCACTCTATGATCTCACGGCCTAGCTCGACGAACCCAAAGGACACAAGACACAAGATTTACACTGGTTCGGGCCACCGTTGTGGTGTAATACCCTACTCCACTGTGGTGTGGTGGATTGCCTCTTGGGATGAGGATGAACAATACAAGGGAAGAATAGCCTCCTGAGGAGAGGTTTACTTGTGCTTTGGTGAACTTGTGTTGTTCGAGGTGATCTAAGTCTCACTCCCTTCCCTTGGTGGTGGCTAGTCCTATTTATAGAGGCCCCGGTCCTCTTCCCAAATATTGAGCGGGAAGGGATCCCACAATGGCCAAATTTGAAGGGAGAAACTAGTACAAGCTATCCTAACAAAAGTGGTCTTCGCCTGCCAAAGGCTCCGGTGGTCACGCCGTCTTGGGCTCCACGGTGACCTCCGTCTTGCCGTCCTACTGGTCTTGGTCTTGTTGCACCGATATGGAAACCTTTGCCTGATGCCTCGGGACTCCTCGCATGTGCTTGCCCCTTTAGCACCAAAGAGGAAACGAGGACACTACGCGCGCTGGCGCCCGCCTGGTTCCAGTCGTCATGGCTTGCATCATAGGAACCTCGCGAGGTGTCCCTTGGCTTGATCTCTCCGCCCCTCGTGAGCCAGCCTGGTGAGGCCGCCCCTGAGGAGGTCTTGCGTCGTCCGCCTCGCGAGATTTGTTCCCTCGCGAGGGTCTTGAATGATTGCTAGTGAAGATGGGCCGTACGGGGCCGCTGGTGGAGCCATGCTGCGGGCCACAGGCAGGCAAGTCTGGGGACCTCCGTTCCCAGAAGGCCGACAAGTTGCACCATCGCAGTGTCACAGGGGCATTTCAACGTTGCATCTCTCCCGAAGAAGGTTGTATTCTGCGAGAGATTCACGAAGGAGATTGTGGTCATCATGTCGGCTCTAAATCTCTCGTAGCCAAGGATTTTCATCATGGGTTTTATTGGTTGACGGCTCATGCTGATGCTGAGGATTTGGTCAGCAAATATGACAGTTGTCAGAAGTTTTCACGATGAGCTCATGTGCCGGCTCAAGAATTAAGGATGATTCCAATTACTTGGCCGTTTGCAACCTGGGGGCTTGATATGGTCGGGCCTTTCAAAAGGTCCAAAGATAAGAAAACCCACCTTTTGGTGGCAGTTGATAAGTTTACTAAGTGGGTTGAAGCAGAGCCGGTTAGCAAGTGTGATGCAGCAACAACAGTTCAATTTATAAAGAAGGTGATCTTCCATTTTGTCTTTCCCCATAGCATTATAACGGATAATGGCACTAATCTATCTAAGGGTGCTATGAAAGAATTTTGTCAACGAGAGCATATTCGACTTGATGTTTCCTCCGTGGCTCACCCCCAGTCTAATGGTCAAGCGGAACGAGCTAATCAAGAGATTCTGCGAGGCATCAAGCCCCAGCTTATGGTTCCTTTGCAAAGAACGCCGGGCTATTGGGTAGAGGAGTTACCTTTGCACCGATATGGAAACCTTTGCCTGATGCCTCAGGACTCCTCGCCTATGCTTTCCCCTTTAGCACCAAAGAGGAAACGAGGACACTGCGCGCGCTGGCGCCCGCCTGGTTCCAGTCGTCATGGCTCGCGTCGTAGGAACCTCGCGAGGTGTCCCTTGCCTTGATCTCTTCGCCCCTCGCGAGCCAGCCTGGTGAGGTCGCCCCTGAGGAGGTCTTGCATCGTCCGCCTCGCGGGGCTTGGCCCCTCGTGGGGGTCTTGAATGATTGCTGGTGAAGATGGGCTGTACGGAGCCGCTGGTGGAGCCACGCTGCAGGCCGTAGGCAGGCAAGTCTGGGGACCCCTGTTCCCAGAACATCGACAGTAGCCCCCGGGCCCAAGGCGCGCTCGGGCTTGGCTTCGAGGCGAAGCCAAAGGGCAAGTGCGGAGCGCCACGGGCCCCATCAGCCTGCGGACACGGTTGGCGCGTGGCGACTGATTGGACGTAGGCGTTTCGCTTCCCCACACAGCCTCGGCAACTGCCCGACTGACAAAAGGCCGGTGCGGGGAACGCCTGCCTTCATTGCATTCCTTCGCCTTGCTCTAGATCCCCTCTCTTGCTCCTTACTTCCGAAATCTCCAGATCTGCTCCGATCTCCTTCCAAGGTTTCGACCAATGGCACCCCGAAAGACCAAGGTCGACTCGTCGCCCACTTGGTATGAGCCGAGCCTGGAGGCGCACAATGTCTCAGCGAAGAACCTTGCCATTGCGCAACTGCTAACGGCGGGGGAGAACAACGAGAAGGGGGAGACGGTGCTCTGGGCTGGCTCCGCCGTGCCCGAAACTCCGAAGAGCTCCTTCTGCCCCTTCTTCTTGAGCAGCGTCGCTGCCGGCCTCGTTCCCCCTTCTCCGACTTCTTCTATGCGGTCCTCTGACACTATGGGTTGCAGGCTCTTCATCTCCATCCCAACTCCATCCTTCTCTTGTCCATCTTTTCCTTCTACTGTGAGGCGTACGTCAGGGTGATGCCGTCCGTGGCACTACTGCGCCACTTCTTCTACCTCTGGGTCAACGAAGGCCACACCACGGGGTGCACCAACCTCATCGCCGCCGATAAGGCCAACGCAATTTCGAAGACCGGGAAGAAGGCCGAGGGCTTCAGGAGCAAGTGGGTTATGATGGACGCCAAGCGCGTCCACCCACAGCTGAAGCTGCCGACGGGGATGCCCCGGCCTGATGAGGGGTGGTCCTGCATGAAGCTCACTGACGATTGGGCGAAGTTGGTGCTGGAAAGGATGAACACCGATCTGAGGCCAGGCAACACGAAGGCGGCGAAACTGACGGGGGCTATACTCCTGAAGGAATTCTTGGCGTAGCGGGTGGCTCCTCTCCAGGCGTGCACTCATCCCATGTGGACGCTTGTGGATGGAGAAGACAAGCTCCGCTTGAGCCCGAAGGCCTTGTCCGACGAGGAGCTGGCCGTGGCCCTCCGTCTCCTGGTCGGAGACGACCAAGAGTATCCGCCAAATCCTCACGCTCCCTTGTTCCTCTGGAAGGACCGGGCGCAGGTCGTGGCCGCCATGCCCACCTTTGACGGGCGCAGCCTTGTGCCGCTAGCGCCTTCTGAGGTTCCTGTGGCGACGATGACGGTGGACGTATCTTCTGGTGATTCTCACGGAGACGGAGAGGAGGAGGAGGAGGACGAGGAGCGCGACCCAGAGGCAACCCCCGAGGAGATGGGGGAGACCTCCCCCTTGCGCAAGGCCGACATCCTCCACCTCCTGCCCGACGACGATGGTGAGGACGATATCCTCCCAGAGAAGGGGGAGCTGCCCGTGGTTCCGATGAAGAGCAGGTCAGCGCTGCTTTCCTAGGAAGACGCTCCTGCCTCACCGTCACCTGGAGCTGCTTCCAGCCCGGCTGCCACCCCTGCTTCTACTTCCGGAGCTGGTGCGCCCGTGCCTTGGGTCACGAAGCTCTCTGGCTTCAAGCTCCCGAAGCAAAGGGACTATGCCGCGGTGGACCAGTAAGTGCTCTCATCCCGCCTTGTTCTTGCTTTCGATGCTTGCTTCTAACTCTTCTTCTTCGTTGTGTAACCAGGCCGACGCCTACGGTGAAGAGGAGGAGGGAGGGCGAGGTGGTACTGCTTGAGCCCAGATCGCCTCCTGCGGCCGCACCCCTCTCCATGAGCAAAGGTGGAGACGGCACTCGTGCTTCTCCAGCCCGATCATCCTCGCAAGGCTGGGTGGAGCATCCTCGGGAGGAGTCAGCCCTCGAGGCCCTGCTGGTTCCGGAGGTGCCAGTGTCCGGCTCAGGTGCTGGGGTCCCAGAGGCTTAGGAGCCTCCGGCCTCCCAGGCCATGGTGATGACGACGCCTCTTCCTCCTCCTTCTGCCGTGCTGTTGACCCCAGGTTCCTCCGCTTCTCCTGACATCCTGGAGCGGGCTCTTTCTGCGGTGGCCCTGCTGCGGGAAGACCTTCAAGGCGCCGACCGTCGCCTGGTGGCCGAGCACCTGGAATTGGTCTCCGGCTGGCTGCATTCCGATGCGTCCGTCCGGGCGACACTGAGCCAAGCTGTCGCCGACTCCGAGAAGGACAGGGAGGTCGTCGCCCAGGCTGCGGCCGCCTGTGAGGTGGCGCTGAAGGATGCCAAGGCCGCCTAGGACCGCTGCCGGTCGCCGGCGACCGAGCTGGAGACTGTGCGGAGGGAGCACGGGGAGGAAGCCCAAGGCCGCAAGGCGGAGGAGGAGAAGATGAAAGCCCGAGAGGATGCTATCAAGGAACATGATGCCGAACTAGATCAGTTGGCAAAGGCGCAGGCCACAGAGCACGGCCGGCTGGAGGAGTTGGAGCAGAAGCTGAAGGCGGAGAAGGTCGAGCATGACGCCAAGGCGAAAGTCCTGACTGAGGACCGCACGACCTTCCAGCTCCTTTAAGAGAAGGCTCGGACGGTGCTGAAGTCGCTCTACGAGAAGGGCTTGGAGGAGCCGCTGGTTACCGGTGATGAGGGCCCCAACCAGCTGGTTCCTTTCCTGGTTGATGTGCTTGAGGACGTCGTGAGCGGCATCAGTCTCATGGCGGAGGGAGAAGCCCGCGTTCTCTCCTCAGCCGCGCTGACGCGCGTCTTCAGCCACCTCTACCTTCGCGATCCCGCCGCCCGTCTTGATGAGCTGTTGGAGCCTGTGAAAGATGAGAAGTACGAGGCCGCCGCTGCAACTGTGAAGGGTCAGGTGGAGGCCCTACTAAAGAGGTTCCGAGCCTTTGCTCCCGTGCCGTCGACCGGCGGAGCTACCGATCCGGCAACTCCGGTTGGTGGTGCAGGTGAAGGCGACATTGTTGGAGAAGAAGCATCCATTGCAGGCGATGGCGGCGTCCAGGGGTGACGAGGCGACCTGCTGGCGGCTCCTTTCCTTTTTTAACCTCTGCAGCATGCACCATGCCTCGTGGAGGCGTTAAACTCTCATTTGATTTCAGGGGAACAATATGTCCTGTAATATTTGCTTTGAAATTCTAAAATTCACCGGTTTCCTTTCTATTTGCTTTATGTTCTACGTCGGCAGGGCCCGACCCCGCGCATACCTCAGCCGCCATTGGGCCGACCGGATCACCAGGATGGACCAAGGAGTGAGGGCCTACGTGATCAGTTAGGCTCCTGAGTCGTGATGCTCAGGAGTCCCCCTTGACGCGCAAACAACTTATAAAAAGGAGATCCGGGAGTAGGTCTAGTCTTCTACGTCGGCAGGGCCCGACCCCACGCATACCTCAGCCGCCATTGGGCCGACCGGATCACCAGGATGGACCAAGGAGTGAGGGGCTACGTGTTCAGTTAGGCTCCTGAGTCGAGATGCTCGGGAGTCCCCTTTGATGTTCAAATGACCTTCGTACCTTAGCTCCTGTTGGGAGGGCGCGCGACGACCAGGTCCACGGGACCTGGCAGGGTGGCGTACACTTGGGTGTGACCCGAGCGCAGCCCCCGTGCCCAGCCCCCTCGCGCAGCTCTCCCGAGGGGAGGCGTTGCGATGAGGCCAGACACCGAGCCCGGACGCTCCTTGAGGTTGATACGGCCGTGAGGCCGCCCTCAGTTGTTTATCACCAGGACGGACCATGGTGCTTCCGCACTTGCACGGGCATAGCCGCTCCTCGGCAGTGTCGACTGCCAGTGCGGAGCATGGTGCTTCCACTGGTACGTGGGAGGGGGCTTCCTCTGAGTGGAGCCCCCGGGGCGTGTACAGCCCCGCCCTGACACATGGGTTGGACGTCAGGGCTAGACGAGGTGTATCTGGGCACTCGTGAGCCAGCGCGGGACTCATGAGGCCCTACCTCAAGGCGGGTTGCGCCTGGTCTTGATTCTTGATGGTTGTGGCGTTCCTGCGAGATGGTTAGACAACCCGCGCCGAGTGGATTTCCTGAGGCTATCGCACGAGAAGGCCAAGCACCAACGACCCCAGGAGGTGACGTGAACTGGGTCGGCCCGCCAGACAGAGCTCAGTCGTTGGATTTATCAACGCTGCAGGGACGGGCCCGAGCACAGACGCCATTCCTAGCCTTCTAATGCGAAGGATCCCGAAGAAAGACAAGTGGCACGCGGCTCCCATGGTAGGTGACAATCGAGAGGTGATATCCATAGATAGATTACGCATGAAAGGCAACTAGCTTAGGTAAATGCGAGAACAATACATGCCACCGGGTAGGACCCGAGCGGCCTGGGGTAAATGCAGCCCGAGGGGCGCTCCCAGCAAAGTGAACTGAAGATGCAAGCGGGTACATGCCGCAGGGACGGACCCACGCAGCCAGGGGATGATGTAGCCCAGGGGGCGCTCCTAGCTAAATGAACTTGGAAAGATGTCACCTAGTTTGGTTGCCGAAGGGGTGTTGGGGTAGCTGAAGACACGTAGCAAATAAGTTGCTTCTCACGAGCCGCTGGGGCCCTGAGCCTCAGGAGGCTCTGGAGGCTAAGGCGGCCTCCGCAGGACCGTCTCCATTTTCGCCAGGACTGCGTGATGCCTGGCCTCCTGACCTGCTAGGATGCTCCGTAGATTGTGCTGTAAGCAGGCAGCCACACTCGGCAGGCCGAACGACATGTGAACATAGTTGTGAGGCAGGCCCTCACACCGGCCAGCATGCGAAAGCTAGAAGCGCTCCTGAGATGCGGCCCTGTTGAGCCCTGGGATGTCGACGCAGACGCACATCTCACCACCCTCGCCTGGTTGGGGAGCGGCGCCAGGTGGGCGGCGGTTGCCGCGTGTTGCTCTTGCTTCCTGAAGCTCCTGAGATGCTTTGGTGATGTACTCCTGAGCACCGGGCGCTCCTCGCCCGGTGTCCTCCTAAGGGAAACGTGCCGCGAAGCACGCCTCCACATGGTGCCCGAGCGGCTCCCTCACGATGTTGGCCAGGTCTGAGGCCCTCCAGAAGAGAGCCCTGCCCGAGGAGGGCGCCGGGCGCGCCTCCCTATGTGACGGAAGGAGGCGCCCCAGGCGCTGGTGCGGATCCTGAAGTGGTGCCGCTGGAGGTGTCGCTCCCCTGAGGCCCATCACGGAGTAGCTGCTTCTTCTTCTTGGGGTTGGCCTCAGGAGGGTACCGCGCACCCATGCTATCAGGGTCTTCGATTGATGCAGCTTGGAAAGCGCGCTCGAGGGAGCACACCGCATCTCTTTCTTCGTAGGGGACCGTGATGACTCCGCCGCTTCTCAGCATCTTGAGGAAGTTGTAGCCATGGTGGGTGACTGCCATGAATTTGGCCAGCACTGGGAACCCAAGGATGGCGTTGTATGGCAGGAGGATGTGGGCGACATCAAAGCCGATGAGCACGGTGTGGTAGTTGTTGCGCTGGCGGAAGGTGACAGGGAGGCGAACTTGCCCTATCGGGGTGGTGGAGCCGTCTGTCACTCCTGAGAAAGGCTTGGTTGGCTGGAGCTGATCATATGGCACTTGAAGGCTATCAATGTTTCGACGGACATGACACTGAGTCCTGTACCGTCGTCGATGAGGGTCTTCGTGACTTCGACATTGCTGATGACGGGTGAGCAGAGCATCGGGAGGACGCCGTCGGTTGCTGCGCATTTTAGCTGGTCCGCCGAGCTAAAGGTGATGGCGTACTTGGACCACCTGAGCGGGCGCGTAGCCTCGAGCTTGGGGAGGGCTGCGTTCACTTCTCGGGAGAACTGCTTGAAGATGCGCTGGGAGGCTAGGGCCTGAGCGCCACCCAAGATGCAAGCGATGGTGCGCGGCTCCTGGAAGCCCCCAGCCCCTTCGTCCCGTTGATGGTAGTCGTTCCTTCTTGGCGGTGGCAGCGAAGGAAGACCGGGGTTGCCTCGAGGGCGATCCTCACGAGGCTGGTCCCTCCAGGCACCCTCATGAGGCTGGTCCTGCCAACGATCCTCGCGAGGCTCGTCGCGTAACTCTTGGCGGGGCCCACGGTCATCCCAACGTCCTCCACCTCGTCCACCTCCTTGGCCGTAGCCCCGGTCGTTGCGCTCGGGGCGTCGACCAAAGCGTCCATCTCGAATGGCCCTGAGCTCTTGACAGTCGCTGGTGTTGTGCGTGCGCACGTTGTGGAAGGCGCAGAACGTACGGCTGCCCTTGGACGACTCGGGAAGATCTCAGCCGTGCTTGGTGTCTGGTTCTGCTGCGAGTACAGCCACCCCTTTGCACTTCACGTCCTTGACCTTGGCCTTCTTCTCCTCTGGATCCGTAGCTGGAAGCTCGAGGAGGGAGAGGCGCCCCTCCTCAGCCCTTGCACACTTGGTTGCTATGTTGAACAGCTCCAAGGTCGTGCACAGCTCCTCATGGATGGCGAGCTCCTCCTTCATCTTGACGTCACGGACACTGTCGGAAAACGCCGAAATGATGGCCTCATCCGTCACCTTGGGGATCTTGATACGCGTGCTGTTGAAGCATTGGATGTATTTCTGCCGGGTTTCTCCTGGTTGTTGCTTGATGCAGCGCTGGTCTCCCGCGACCGGGGGCGGTCGCGAGTGCCCTGGAAGTTGGCAATGAAGCGGCTGCGCATCTCATCCCAGGAGGAAATCGAGCCTGGGGGCAGGTTCAGGAGCCATGAGCGGGCGCCGTCCTTGAGAGCCATGAGCGGGCGCCATCCTTGAGAGCCATGGAAAACTAGTTTGCCAAGACTTTTTCGTCGCTGCTGGCCACCTCCATGCTCAGCTCGTAGAGCTGCAGAAACTCTGCAGGGTTGGGGGTGCCGTCGTAGCGAGGAGGCAGATCCGGCTTGAACTTGCCCACCCAGATGATGCTACACAGCTCAGGCGTGAAGGCACGACAGCCCGCCGTGGCCACCAGGGCCCGTCGTGGAGGTGGAGCTTGACCTTGGTGTCCCTGCGCTGCTACGTCAAGTGGCACATGGCCCTACCGCAGCAAGCGATCCTGACTTGGTGGTGCTGGAAGCGATGGAGCATCTTCTCGCGGACGGGGAACCTCCTGGCAACTTCTTTCTTCATGCGTGGGCACGCGGTGCGGGAGATCACGCTGCTAGGCCGCGCATCTCGGAGCGAGGACGCCGTCTTGACGCGGGGGGGGGGGGGGGGGGGCTGAGGCGCTCCCTGGGCCGCGCGTCTCGGTGCTAGGGCGCCATCTTGGTGCTGAGGGGGTGGAGGCGCTCCGTGAGCCACATCGCCCGCAGCCCGGGGCGGGCGAGGCAGCGAGAGGGATGGCGCTGGAGAGCCGCCCACGGCGCTGACGAGCTCGGCGATGCGGTCAAACCAGTCCTCATAGAGGTCATCGGCCGGGCGTTAGCGCAGGAGCTCGTGTACCATGAGCAGCGCGACCTGCGCGTCCGCAGGGGCGCGGCGAGCGTGAGACGATGAGACGGCCGGAGTTAGTGACGGGGTGGTGGTGCGACCATCTCGCCGCACAGAGGGGTGGAGTGAGGAGGCTTGCTGCTCGTTTGCCGTCGGGCTGGTGGCGGCATTGGCGGCGGGTGACGAAGAACGGCGGGGAGGTCCACCGACAGGGGCGGTTTGAGCGACACGGGTGGCGAGAGCAGCCCAACGCTCAGGGCAGGCCCCGCGAGCGTCGGCCATGAACTTGGCGAAGCGGTGAAGCACGGATCGACGAAGAGGAAAGCTCCGGCGCACCCCTACCTGGCGCGCCAAATGTCGGATTTCGGGTTCCGGGGAAACCCTTGAGGTTCGAACACTCGGGTGCGCACGAAGATCTCTCCCCCTCTTTAGCTCGCGCACTCTATGATCTCACGGCCTAGCTCAATGAACCCAAAGGACACAAGACATAAGATTTATACTGGTTCGGGCCACCGTTGTGGTGTAATACCCTACTCCAGTGTGGTGTGGTGGATTGCCTCTTGGGCTGAGGATGAACAGTACAGGGGAAGAACAGCCTCCTGAGGACAGGTGTTCTTGTGCTTTGGTGAACTTGTGTTGTTCGGGGTGATCTAAGTCTCTCTCCCTTCCCTTGGTGGTGGCTAGTCCTATTTATAGAGGCCCCGGTCCTCTTCCCTGACAACTCGTACAAGCTATCCTGGCAAAAGTGGTCTTCGCCTGCCAAAGGCTCTGGTGGTGACGCAGTCTTGGGCTCCACCATGACCTCCGTCTTGCCATCCTGCTGGTCTTGGTCTTGTTGCACCATTATGGAAACCTTTGCCTGATGCCTCGGGACTCCTCGCCTGTGCTTGCCCCTTTAACACCAAAGAGGAAACGAGGACACTGCGCATTGGCGCTCGCCTGGTTCCAGTCCTCATGGCTTGCGTCATAGGAACCTCGCGAGGTGTCCCTTGTCTTGATCTCTCCGCCCCTCGTGAGCCAGCCTGGTGAGGCCTCCCCTGAGGAGGTCTTGCGTTGTCCTCCTCGCGAGGTTTGGCCCCTCGCGAGGGTCTTGAATGATTGCTGGCGAAGATGGGCCGTACGGGGCCGCTGGTGCAGCCATGCCACGGGCCGCAGGCAGGCAAGTCTGGGGACCCCCGTTCCCAGAACACCGACAAGTTGCACCATCACAGTGTCATAGGGGCGTTTCAACGTTGCGTCTCTCCCAAAGAAGGCTGTGAGATTCTGCGAGATATTCACGAAGGAGATTGTGGTCATCATGCCGGCTCTAAATCTCTCGTAGCCAAGGCTTTTCGTCATGGGTTTTATTGGTTGATGGCTCATGTTGATGTTGAGGATTTGGTCAGCAAATGTGATGGTTGTTAGAAGTTTTCACGATGAGCTCATGTGTCGGATCAAGAGTTAAGGATGATTCCAATTATTTGGCCGTTTGCGACCTGGGGGCTTGATATGGTCGGGCCTTTCAAGAGGTCCAAAGATAAGAAAAACCATCTTTTGGTGGCAGTTGATAAGTTTACTAAGTGGGTTGAAGCAGAACCGGTTAGCAAGTGTGATGCAGCAACAACAGTTCAATTTATCAAGAAGGTGATCTTCCGTTTTGGCTTTCCCACATCATTATAACGGATAATGGCACTAATCTGTCTAAGGGTGCTATGAAAGAATTTTGTCAACGAGAGCATATTCGACTTGATGTTTCCTCCGTGGCTCACCCCCATCTAATGGTCAAGCGGAACGAGCTAATCAAGATATTCTACGAGGCATGAAGCCCCGGCTTATGGTTCCTTTGCAAAGAACGCCGGGCTGTTGGGTAGAGGAGTTACCTTCAGTGATATGGAGTATCAATACAACCCCCAATAGATCTACAGGTTACACTCCTTTTTCATGGTTTATGGAGCAGATGCGGTTCTCCCTAGTGACATCCGTCACGATTCGCCCTGTGTGGCTGCTTATGTTGAAGTTGATAATGAAATAGAACGTCAGAATGCACTCGACCTATTGGATGAGGAGCGTGACCTCGCGGCGGCTCGTTCAGCAATTTATCAACACGATCTACGTCGTTATCACAGCCATTGGGTCAAAACCAGAACCTTTCAAGAAGGCAACTTGGTGCTCCAGCTTATCTAGGATCAAACTGATATGCATAAATTATCCCCACCTTGGGAAGGACCTTTTGTGGTCAGCAAGAATCTGCATAATGGGTCATACTATCTTATCGATGTTCGAGACCACAAGGACTCACGCACATCGGAAGAGGAGATCCGTCGGCCGTGGAATATTGCTCATCTTTGGCCCTACTATACTTGAGCCACCGGCTCTCCTGATGTACATAGTTTGATGATTTATATATTATAAATAGTATAATAAAGCAGGCATCCCTGATAATTAGGGCCTCTGTCGTTTCACTTCTTCGAAGCTGAGTCTTTATCATCATCTTACATGTTCACTTAAGAGGCTTGACGCCCAAATTACTGGGGACCAAAGAGAGTTGGATGCACGACACAACTCAAACATAGGTCCCCGACAAGCACAACTCATAAATATGTCACTTGGGGGCTTCCTGTTCAAACATAGGTGTATTCACCAAAGAGAACATAGCATTACTACCCTCTTGACCATGTTATCTTGTTCAAACATAGGTGTATTCACCAAAGAGGACATAACCTTTCCGGGTCATCTTACGTGTATACCAGCTGCTTCTTCATCAGGTAATCCTGATTGACCCGCTGAACTCTTAACAATCAATCTTTTATGGTGTATTCACCAAAGATCCTGAGCTTGTTAAGGTTAAAACGCCAGTTTGTCTTGTGAGAGCACGGCTTACAGATAGTCAGGATAGATCTAGGCTCATAAGCCGCCTTCTTTGAGACTTGGATAAATCGGCATGTGATGCACGATGCTACTCTGCCCCCGCGTACTCCTGATAAGTCTAAATTTTTATAAGACCTGCACTTATCTGGGTTCAAATGTCGATTGGGTCATGTGAGAGCCGGCTCACAAAAAGCGTGGACCTTCCAGTGACCATTAGGCTAGTTTCATTGAAGAAGAAACTTCGGCTCGGCAGCCTGCAAAAGCCTCAGATTTTTTGATTTTCTTATTTTTTATGTTTTATATAATCTCTTTTCTCTTGCCATATGGTTTTTTACAAATCAGGCCAAGCTGCCCTATTTATGTCTCATATTGGAGGCATCTTCGGGTCTTTGCAACCCGCCAGGATGGTAGACTCTAAGTCGCCAGAGAATAATAATCTTATGCTGAGAGTTATGGCTCTAAAAGCTCTAACTGCATATAGCTGATAAGCTAGCAGTTTACTTAAATACCACCGGTATGATATTATATTATATAAAAGTTGTGATCATCCCGGCCCTGGTTATAGATTATTAGTCCCCAGCGGTTTAATTTGGGTATTATGACTCGCCCGCGGTAAACCGCCAGGGAAATTGTGAATTACAAGTGAAGGGTCATGAATAAATCTCATCTGCACAAATTGACGTTATCATAAGCATAAAGTGATACGCTCTTCAAATGGCGGATCAAACGGTGTGGTGCAAAGAAAAAACGTGCATGATGGCACGACAGATCAAAGTTTTACTAGCCTATTACATGACTCAATGAGCCAAAAAGATCAAGTTTTTTTTTCAAAGTTCAAGTATTTGAACCGCCCAGCGGATCAATCTTCTTGATCTTGGCAACTTGAAGCTTCTAGATCAACCTTTTCTGGTTCTTTGTCCTCCTCCGCTGTCTGGAAGTTTGGTGATGACCAATCAATGCCACGTAAGGCATGGAATTCAGCTTCATCATTAATAAGATTCGACGGGTCAACTTCAGGGGCGAAAGTATGCTTACGAATTGGAGGAATCAGATCCATCACTTTATAAGCCGGCGTGGGTTTCTTTTGATTCTCTGCATCATAAGCCGGTTGATACTTGGATAGATTTGTCTCATCAGCAATCAGAGTCACCACAGGACGTATTTCCTTCACGTAGGCAGCGAAGTCCTTCTAATCAAAAGTAGTACCATCTTCCTTCAAACTTGGATACCCAGTAGCTACCTCATCCGGGTCTAGCTCTGGTACCCATGCCTTAGCATGACTCAAGGCCATTACGGCACCGACTCTTGCACATGACCATTTGATCTCTTGAATCCTTGCAGGCATAATTGACAATTTTTTCAAGACATCGCTCAACAGATTGGGTCCTTGATTTGTTGTTGAAATTGTGGCTAGCATGCGTTGAGCTCCAGTATACAGCTGTTCAACAAGCGTATATACGGCTTTCAGCTTCACCAGCATATCTTGACTAAGATTGCTGCTTCTTGGACCTATATAACAATTGTGGAATAGTCAGTGGCGGTTTATAATACCAAATGAAGAGATTCAAGTTGAATGCTGGTAAGTCGACTCACCAAAGATAGCAGAAACCATCTAGGATACATGGTGCTTTAAACCGGTAAGCTCAGTGGTCACCTCTTGAAGAGCCGCTTCAGCTTTCTCAGCCCGCTGTGTCAAAGCAGTATTTTCCTCAGCCCAGGCATTTCTTTCAGCCTCAAAATTGGTTTTAAGTTTTTTCGTTTCAGCCACGCTAAATTGGAATTTTGAATCCGCTTTCCAGGTCTCAGACTCTTGACTCTCCAGTCGGGTCTTTGCATCAACCAATTGTGATTGAAGTTCAGTAGTGGCATCCTGTAAAAATACAGAGTTACAAACACATTTATATCCGGGTTACAGGAATATAAGTCCCAAGTATTTTGCAAGCAACAACACTTGGCACTTGGGGGCTAATGCCTACTGAAGAGTTCTTCCTACAACAGCTTATATGACTAAGTCCCAAGCACTTTGCAAGCAACAGTACTTGGCACTTGGGGGCTAATGCATATTTGCTCACATTTCATTACTACTTTATGATGACCCGGCAGTACCGCAGACAAAAAAGCCAGTTCATAGAGGCTACATGAGTAAGTTCTGATCTTTAAACAATAATGAGCACTGGTTCATTCATGACGATTAAACCGACACTTGGGGGCTACAGATGCAATGTTGATCATTAAAACCTGGCTTAACTGAAAGATGACTTTTTTTCTCAAAGATGCTTTATACTCATTGCTATTCTAAAGTCTACAACATATTCAATTCTATTATACACAATAGACTTGGGGGCTGACAAGATATGCATACTATACTTAAGCTGGAATTCGCACCTCATATTTTTTATGCATCTGCTTCACCATATCTACTCCTAATGGAGCAGTTGGTAGTCTCGCTTCCAGGTTTTTTTCGTCCCACCTTCCATGGTTTTTTGGTACCTCCTCCCACCTTCGCTAGTTTTTTTCGTAGATTTTTTTTTCGTCCCCTCCCCCACTTCATCGGTTTATTTTCGCGTCACCCTCTCACACAATGAAAGAAATCTGAACAAATCAGAACTTTCCATACTGGCGCAAATTATTTAGTAATGTAGAATCAATTACGAATAATATCTAAAGATCAAATCTAAATTAATTCACCTTACCTTAAATCACTCAATCACATTAATTAGAAAACAAATAATTGATTTTAAAAAAATCGCTCAATCACATTAACCTTACCTTAACTCACGGATGGTAATCAATCTCCAAACAAAGGAAACAATACATCGAGGGAGCAATAAATAAACTCCCTTTCTTATGACATGTATATGATCTTCCCTTTCCTCTCCGTTGTCGAGCGTTCTTGATTCTCGAGGCTGATGCTTGGGCCGCGTCATTGGATCGCGACGATGCCAGTGGACGAGGATGGCGAGGCCGGGTGCCGCGGCACCGCGTTGGCCGCGGCTGGTGAAGGGGGCGAAGAAATGCGGCTTCCCTGGCCCTGGCCGTGGCTGTGGCCCTGGGAGTTGGTGCGGTGGAAGCGGCACTTGAAGGACCCGACGTGGGTGGCCGGCGCGCAGACGCACTTGGAAGCGGGCCCGTGGCCCATGCCGGATGGCATCGATGCCGACCCGGGCCACCTCCTCCGTGTATTCTTGGAGCTGTGGCTGGCTGATTTACATGAAATTAATTCCCTCAGTTGTGGTGGCAAATACAATACACATAATCCATATTGTTATGCACTAGCATGCGTGTGAAATAGATGGATTATGGTCTCATACCCAATAAGATGGATATGTGTGTGTGTGTGTTAGAGAGAGAGAGGGAGAGAGAGTGAGGAAGAGGGAGAGAGAGAGAGTGTGTGTGAGGATTTGATGGTAAAAAAGTTGCCAGTGTCACTTGATATGTATGAGAATATTAATATTGAACACTTAAAGTTAGTGTGGCCCCATTGCAACGCACGGGCGTTCTTCTAGTCAATTTCAAGATCGCGACTGGTGTGTACTTGGTTGAGGTAGCCAGAGAGTACTTCACTACTGCTCAATTGAGAATAGTGGGCAACGTCAAATCTCACTTTCCGTTTTTCAATGAACTCTTGTTTAGCGGAGTGTTTGGCCAAGACAATTGGATTTGCCGGTTCTGTAAAACCGGTGCCAGTGATCATAACATCGTCGGTATGTGTTTTTGACGGTTTAAGTGGGCTTGATGGTTCAGTATTGAAAGGATTGAGTACTGAATGGTCACCGGAAGGGTCAGGAATCTCTGGTGGGGCTTCATGGGCAGGTTCTTCTGATTGTTTTTCAGAAATGTTTGATGTTGGGACTTGCTGCTCCGGTTCAGGGACTTTAGGATCTTCAGCCGGCTTGGTCACCTTTTCCTTCTTGTTAGGCTTTGCTTTTCCACTTCACGGTTCATGAGAGAGCAGTACAAGTATAAGAGCAGAAGGAGATGGAAAACAAAAGAGATGTTACCCAGGGGTAGTCTTGAAATTCGGTAGCTGGTTTTGAGATGAATCGCCAGAGGAAGAGCGATAAACCTCCCGATATTTTGAATCGGAAGGAGTAAGTGGCTGACGAATGAGACCCACCAGGGGGTAAAAAGAGTTAAGTTTGAAAAGATCTCGTTTTACCGTTTTCATGGAGCTGGAGTATTTGATAAGCTGGACGATAACTCTTCACCTCCGCTGGTCCGAATTTGTCGCCGGTTCTCGTGCTGCTGTTGCTTCAAAAGAAAGTGAGGATCCAAATGAGCTAAGGGTGCGAAAAGCTTACTTTCTGGGTTACCCATCAAATTTTCTGTCTTGGCAAAGGCTCTGAGTCGGACGAAATAATAGTTACCTCTTCTTCAGCTACTTGGCTGGCCCCTGTGTCATCTTGAGCATAATCAGTGTCAATAAGGTAATTGAAAAAGGAGCCAAGGGAGTCAAGGGGTACCTCCGACTCAGAGCTGTCATCTAGTTCAAACATGCTGGAGGTGCTTGATTTCTTCTTATTTTTCTTAGTGTTTTACTTGGCGGCTTTCTTGGCAGCCCTGGCCTTCTTGGCAGCTTTATGGTCGTATTTCTTCTTCCAAAAATCAGAGTCAACCTGTGAAAAGTCATCAAAGTTGAGTTAATAAAGCATTTAAATGATGGGGTAAAAGTAAGTAAATTGGAGACTCACATCAGGTGGCGGGTTAAGTTTGGAAAAAGGGTTCAGACCTACTTTACTGCAGTCTTCCGGATCTTCATTTAGAAGGGACTTTGTCATTTCATTGATGGCTTCGTCAGTTAAACGCACGGAGTTGTGGCGCAGTGGATCCTTTATATGACCCGTGTAAGTACGCATTAAACCGGGCCGACGGCTCAAGGGTATGATTCACCAAGAAACCCAGCACTAAACCAAGTCAATGCCAGTTAACTTGTTTCCTAGCAGAGCCTTGACCTTTGCAATGGTGGGAGCAAGCTTTGCACGTTCAGCAGTAGTAAGCTTTTCAGGAAGAAGATGCTTTGAGTCAAGACACTGGACACGATAACCCGACAATGGATTCTCGTCAACCGGAGAAGTATCTTTGCAGTAAAACCATGTCTGATTCCAATCTTTGGGGTGACTCGGCAAGCGGGCATAGGGGAAGATAGCATCTCTTCTCCGTTGAATTGAGATTCCACCAAGTTCGAGGCTGGGTTCGTTCGTAAACTCATTTTGGTGGTTCAAATAAAAATATTCTCTAAAGAGTTCAACGCTGGGCTCCTCTTAAAGGTATACTTCGCAGAAGACTTGAAAGTTGCAGATGTTTGACACGGAATTGGGTCCGATGTCTTGAGGATGGAGTTGAAAGAAGTGCAGAACGTCTCGGAAAAATCTAGAACCGGGCGGTGAGAACCCCCGATTCATGTGATCAGTAAAAACAATGACTTCGTCATCCTTTGGCTGAGGTCTTTCTTTGCCTGGATCAGGGGCGCGATAATGTATGACATTCTTTGCTGCCAAGTACCCGATTTTGAGAAAGTCTTTGAGTGTGTTTTTAGTGACAATGGAGGGAACCCAGTTACATGAAGTGACTGTCTTTGGCGGCATTGTGAAGAGAGAAGCCTAAAGGAAAGATTTTTTTTGCCACATTAAGTTGATTCATTAAGCGGGAAGTAAAAAACTACAGTATATATTCCGAATGGCGGCTTAAATAGGGCCTGATGATATATGGGTAATTATAAGCCGGTGATGTAAGCCGCCATGACAAGCACTGGTATTCAAGATCTGACAAGATCGAATTTTACTAAGTGTTGGGACAGACAAGTTTCACAGATTGGAGCTATAAGATTGGATCTGCTGCAGTTCAGAGAAATGAAATAAAATCTAAACCTAAGGTGGCGGCAGCAGAAAAGTGGGGATGCCCAGATGAGATCTATTGCAATGAGGATATATTCTAATATTAAAAAACAAGTGCTAAAACTGCTACCGCACAAGATTTGTGTCATTTTTAGATCAAAACTATGAAATCTAGGAAAGAGAAGGAGGAACGGTGATGAACACCGATGAACAGGGAAACCCTAAGGCAGATCTATTAAGAGGAAAAGTGAATGCTTACCGACGCTGATGAGCTGTGGAGGGGCGCCATGATGTTCTGGTTCATTCAGGGTGATGCAGTGGCCGGAGTTCAAGCAGTGGACGAAGATCGACGGCGGTGGAGCTTGGGCGCGCTGGAGCGTTGTGAGGAACAAGATGAAGACAAGAAGGCAAAGGGGGGAGAGTGAAAATATGACCCATGGCCCTATTTATAAGGCTGGAAGGATAAGTGGCATGCGCGGGAATTGAGGAGACAAGAAAATGGATATGTGACGGCGTGAGCGCCTCGATTTTTGGAGGTTCGTTAAAAGAGAAGATTTATTAAGATTTGGGCCGTATATAATATTAATAACAGGTGACGTCACGGCGGGGTACCACAATCTCTGGAGATGACATCATGGCGGGTTACAATATCTCACAAGAAGAAGAAGAAGGATTTTTTCTAAGTGTTGAAGATTGACATGAACAAAGTTCAAATCAACCTGGGGCCTAATGTTGGGGATATGACTATTGGATATGACCCGCCCAGGAGGGGCCGGGTTATCCCAATGGTGGTTCATAAACCAAGCCCATGAATATGTTGAAGATGGTGGTTCATGTAGTAGGCTTGTTAAAGGGCCCAAAGCCCAAAGGCGGCTTAAGGCCCATAAGTGTAAACCGCCATGTATATGTGACTTATATTGTAAGGCATGTAAGATAAGTCACCGGGCCGGACACGTTTATATGAGCCGGCCGGGACTCTGTGAGCCGCGGGGCGTCAACCCGTGTATATAAGGGGACGACTCGGCAGCGGCTTAGGGTAAGATACAACAGATTGAAAGCCGGGCTAAGCGTATTCGCTCCTTGGTAATCGAAACCCTGGCAATACCACCTCAAACTGGATTAGGCTTTTACCTTCACCGTAAGGGGCTGAACCAGTATAAACTTTTCATGTCCTTTGTCCCATTTTAACCCCTTTAAGCTAACTACGTTGCAATGGCTCCACAACTAAGTCCTTCCACTAGGACATATGCCGTGACAATTCCACGACACCAGGTATATTCACCAAAAATCCGGGTTATCATGCCTTAGTTTGCCTGCCACTCCGACCAGGTAATCCTGGACTGACTCGCTGTACTCTTGACAATCAATCTTATAAAAAACCCGAATTTTTCAAAGTTACAATGGCGATTTGTCATGTGAGCTACGGCTTACGGGTTTGAATTAAGGTTTAACTCAGCGGCTATGCGGCCCTTGAATAACACTTGATATTGAGCCTTGGCAGCCAATGAATGCCTTGTTTTTTCTAATTTATTTTGCTCTAAATATTTTTTGAGATTCATCTTTTGTTGCCATATTGCTGTATGGTGTGAAAACTGATTAGGGCCACGTTGCCTTAGTGGTTCATATATAAATCTATCCAGAGTTTTGTTAACCCGGCCTGGTTTTGGACTTTAGGTCGCCAGTGTATGATGATTATGTGCTTGGAGTTCTATGCTCTAAGCTTCGGGGTGTTACCCTTGCTGCATATGGCGTGATAAGCCGACGGTATGAATAAATTGAACAGGGCGTTGTGCTCTAAAAACTTTGGGCTGTTACCCTTAGTGCACGTCGCATGATAAGCCGACGGTATGAACAAATATCACAGGTATGACATTTCTTTGTTGAAATTATATGAGGTTTTTGATAACTGACACGTCTCCAACGTATCTATAATTTTTGATTGCTCCATGCTATATTATCTACTGTTTTGGACACTATTGGGCTTTATTATCCACTTTTATATTATTTTTGGTACTAACCTATTAACCGGAGGCCTAGCCCAGAATTGTTGTTTTTTTGCATGTTTTAGGGTTTCGAATAAAAGGAATATCAAACGGAGTCCAAACGGAATGAAACCTTTGGGAATGTGATTTTCTCAACGAACAAGACCAGGGAGACTTGGACCCAACGTCAAGAAAGAAAAGCGGAGGCCACAAGGTAGGGGGGCGCGCCTACCCCCCCAAGCGCGCCCTCCACTCTTGTGGGACCCCTGTTGCTCCACCGACGTACTCCTTCCTCCTATATATACCTACGTACCCCCAAACAATCAAATACAGAGCCAAAAACCTAATTCCATCGCCGCAACTTTCTGTATCCACGAGAACCCATCTTGGGGCCTGTTCCGGAGCTCCGCCGGAGGGGGCATCGATCACGGAGGGCTTCTACATAAACACCATAGCCTCTCCGATGAAGTGTGAGTAGTTTACCTCAGACCTACGGGTCCATAGTTAGTAGCTAGATGGCTTCTTCTCTCTTTTTGGATCTCAATACAATGTTCTCCCCCTCTCTTGTGGAGAACTATTCGATGTAATCTTCTTTTTGCGGTGTGTTTGTTGAGACCGATGAATTGTGGGTTTATGATCAAGTCTATCTATGAATAATATTTGAAACTTCTCTGAATTCTTTTATGTATGATTGGTTATCTTTGCAAGTCTCTTCGAATTATCAGTTTGGTTTGGCCTACTAGATTGATCTTTCTTGCAATGGGAGAAGTGCTTAGCTTTGGGTTCAATCTTGCGGTGTCCTTTCCCAGTGACAGTAGGGGCAGCAAGGCACGTATTGTATTGTTGCCATTGAGGATAACAAGATGGGGTTTTCTTCATATTGCATGACTCTATCCCTCTACATCATGTCATCTTGCTTAAGGCGTTACTCTGTTTTTAACTTAATACTCTAGATGCATGCTGGATAGCGGTCGATGAGTGGAGTAATAGTAGTAGATGCAGGCAGGAGTCGGTCTACTTGTCTCGGACATAATGCCTATATACATGATCATACCTAGATATTCTCATGACTATGCTCAGTTCTGTCAATTGCTCAACAGTAATTTGTTCACCCACCGTAGAATACTTATGCTCTCAAGAGAAGGCACTAGTGAAACCTATGGCCCCCGGGTCTATCTTCATCATATCAATCTCCTACTACTTAGTTATTTCCTTTGCTATTTACTTTGCTTTTATTTTACTTTGCGTCTTTATCATAAAAATACCAAAAATATTATCTTATCATATCTGTCAGATCTCACTCTCGTAAGTGGACTTATAGGGATTGACAACCCCTATTTGCGTTGGTTGCGAGGATTTATTTGTGTTGTGCAGGTATGAGGGACTCGCGCGTAGTCTCCTACTGGATTGATACCTTGGTTCTCAAAAACTGAGGGAAATACTTACGCTACTTTGCTGCATCATCCCTTCCTCTTCGGGGAAAACCAACGCAGTGCTCAAGAGGTAGCAAGAAGGATTTCTGCGCCGTTGCCGGGGAGGTCTACGCAAAAGTCAACATACCAAGTACCCATCACATACCCTTATCTCCCGCATTACATTATTTTCCATTTGCCTCTCATTTTCCTCTCCCCCATTTCACCCTTGCCGTTTTATTCGCCCTCTCTCTCTATCCACCCTATCTTTCCCGTTTGCCTCTTTTTGCCTGCTTGCTTTCTATTTGCTTGTGTGTTAGTTTGTTTGCTTGTCGTTATGGATAGTCCCTTATCTTCTCCGTTATCTCCTAAGAATGATTTTCTAAATTTTAAACAAAGGGAGGGAGAAAATCTAAAACATGCTTGGTATAGAATTTGCAATGCTCAAAATAGATCTACTGGGAAGCAATCTACTTCCGTTCTTCTTCGCAATTTTTATGTAGGCATTACTCCTTGGCACCGTTATGTTCTTGATACTATTGCCGGAGGGAAATTTTTGGGTAGCCATACTTTTGATTCTTATAATGCTGTGTTAGATTTATTTGGCTCACCCCCTCTCTTGGTTAATGGAACTATATTAAGTTTAGAACGTGTAATGCAAAGGCTTGAAATTATTGAAAATAAGGTTTCTACCGTAGAGTTAATTGAAAATTTGGATAAAAAGATCCACAGCCGAATCTCTCAATATGGATATAAAGTAGGAGTTACTTTGAAAAATATTAAAGAAAAGGAACCCATAGTTAATGAGAAAATAAATCACGATTCCACTAGGATCGATAAACTTGAGGGTATTATCACCAACTTGGGAACCTCTTTTTCTTCCGTAAAGAATACTCTAAGTCCTCCCACTAAAATTGCCAAGCTTATGTATGTTCCTAAAAATAAGGGTGAATCCTCTAGTAAGGAAAATGCGGATCTCAAATCTATAAGTATTCATCCCAATCTTTTTGCTATCATTAAGGAACCATTTGTTACAAATGAATTTCTCGATCTTGTGCCTAAAAGTTTGATAATTAGTAAAAAGAAAGAAATTCCTAAAGATGGTAGATGCCTCATCAAAGAATTACCTACCAAAGATGCCAATACCTAGATCTATTCTTGCTTGTTATGCCTAGCTAGGGGCGTTAAACGATAGCGCTTGTTGGGAGGCAACCCAATTTTAATTTTATTCCTTACTTTTTTCTCCTATTTAGTAATAAATAACTTATCTAGCCTCTGTTTTGGTTGTGTTTTTTGTGTGTTTAATTAGTGTTTGTGCCAAGTAGAACCATTGGGAAGACTTGGGGAAAGTCTTGTTGAACTTGCTGTAAAAAACAGAAACTTTAGCGCTCACGAGAACTGCTGTAATTTTTATTTGGAAAGTGCTATTTAGTTAATTATTTTTGCATATGATTAATAGATAAATTCCTCACGTCCAGAAATTTATTTTAGAATTTTTGGGGTTCCAGATCTTGCGCTAGCTATAGATTACTACAGACTGTTCTGTTTTTGACAGATTTTTTTTCGTGTGTTGTTTGCTTATTTTGATGAATCTATGTGACGGTGTCCTGGACTAGGGGTACTCACTATGTCGTCTCTCGATCTGTTATATTGGGCCGAGGACCCCCATGGCCGTATACTCATGGGCCAGTTTGGATAGCTGCCGCATACATGGAAGATTCCACAAGACTTGGTGATCAAGACAAGGACTCCTCCCCACGGGCGTATTCGGCTAGGACTCTTGTTATCCTAGGCCTCTGGTGCATTATATAAACCGAGGCCAGGCTAGTCGATAGATCATATACGACAATCATACCATAGGCTAGCTTCTAGGGTTTTTAGCCTCTACGATCTCGTGGTAGATCAACTCTTGTAATACTCATATCATCAATATCAATCAAGCAGGACGTAGGGTATTACCTCCATCAAGAGGACCCGAACCTGGGTAAACATCATGTCCCCTACCCGAGATCCGCCGGTTTTGACACCGACATTGGTGCTTTCATTCAGAGTTCCGCTGTGTGATCAACAAAAGGATCAATGGCTCGCCCGCAGGTCAACTGCGACGCCGGCATCTTCGTCGCCGGCTCGACTGGTCACCTTGGCTCGACTGAGGACCATGCTCCATCTCCGATCGTCATGTTCGGACGGGGGCCTTCTTCAACATCAACTCTGATCTCTATCACGATCATAGAGGAGTCATCCATGGAGCTCGAGGGCTCAACGTCAACATTGCCCTCGGGCGGCCGTACTGTTTTTATGGATAGCGAACTTGTATTCGCCGTTGCCACCTCCTCGAGCGTCAGTTTGACGATTGCTTCAGTGGAATAGTGCGGAACTACGTCTACAACAGTCATGCAAAATTTTGTCGAGTTCTGATGGGGGAATCTCCGACAATCTACGATATATCGGAGCCCTGTCAAATCTAGACGGGAATCTGGATGAGTTTAGGGCGTGGTCTCCAGATCCCAGCTCGGAGATCCTTTGGAAGATCCAACCGTTCATCTACTGTGGAATTCACATATCTACCACCCCTCCAAATTTCAACTTGATCCGACGGTTCAAACTCCGGAAACCTTCCGATGAGTGGACCAATTTTCGGATCCGTTTTTTGCGCGGATACGGATCCGACCCGAATTCATGTTTCTTTAAGAATGTGATATTGGACAACCTTTTTAGAGGAATTCTCTTCTAGGGTATTGTGCGTTGTTTTTAAACACATGCCCATAAATTTTTAAGCCTCCCCTAAGGTCATCTTCATCATTATGCTAGTGTCAAATCAGTCCGGCAATATTGCTCCAAGGCTGCCGACCTACGCTAGACACGTCGTCACTTTGTTGAGCCGAGCTCAACTTCTTCGGATCATCATCTCGGCAAGCCGAACAAGAGTCCGGCATCGTGAAGGATAAATCATCACCAACATCGCCGCCCCACGGATTAGACGGAGCAGGCATACCGGCATCGCCGCATGGTCACTTCATCAAGCCGGCATCGACCACGTCACGACCTGCATCGGCAGGGCCGCACTATTGCTTCTTCAAGCTGGTGTCCATCACGCCGACCTACTTCGACTCATCGACTGACATCGAGGCTTCGACATCTCGGCTGGACCGGGGGCTTCGCCATCTCTTCATCAACCTACTCCGGAGACTTCGGCGTCACTAGCCGACCAGCTCCGTCACGCTAGCTGGACCGAGGGCTTTGCCTCGGTGGCCAACCTTTGCCAGCATCGCCATACCGTCGCTTTATCGCCCATCAGGCAATGGGTGTGCGAATCGAGTCCCAATTTTCGGAATCACCTTTCTTCGGATTGCTACAACAAATAAACCAGGTGTTATTAATCCTAGTATTTTTTGCTTGTTCGGGTTCATTTTTCCCAAGAAATTATTACTCTGGTTTGTTCATCATATGTACACAGGTCTATCAAATGATGGCCGCATTAACGATGGTTGCATGGTGGTTCAGTCAATTTCCGTACATGGTCCGGCGAACGCCGCGTCCGGAACTCGGACCGACCTGTGAATTCAGGTTTTGCCACGCCTTTACCGCATCACGCTGACGCCCTGCATCGACATTGACTTCGGCGCCAGGCCATATTTCTTTTATTACTCACTTTGCATAAATTATTTATTATGCAATAATTTTTTAATTATTATTATTACTATTATCTCCGGTTTGCACTATTTTTTGTGCATAGGAAAATGATCTGGGTTGGGCAGTATCGTCAACTCGGCGTACTGACATACCACGTCACCTCGGCTGGACGGGGGGCTTCGTCAACACTTCATTACCCCATGCCAGGGACTTCGGCATCACTCTGCCGACCCGCATTGACCGTGCTATGTCACCACTTTAGAGTGCCGAGCTCTTTGCTCCGCCACCTTTGGACCGGCTTGGGGGATGGAACCTTGTCCCGCATCAAGCTCGGGCCGCTTCATCAATACCGAACACATTAACCAGCTAAGTTGCCTTCATGCTCAAAGTTTTAAATTTTTTAACTTGTGTTCGGTTCGACCAAGCATTATACCTTTTTGAAAAAAAGTTGCTTGTAGAGAATCTCCTTGTCAAAACTTTGTTTGTGACACACAAATTCAAATACCCCGTTTACTTTGGGGCTCCCTTGATGGAGCTTTTACTCTTGCATATGATTATACTTGTACGGCTTCATTCCTTGTTCGTGTATTACGCCACAATATGCACCATATTGACCTAAGCGATTTGCAAGCTGGGTTGCCTGGCTCCTGTGCTTACCCCTACGTTCCCAATTGTTCGGCTAGAGAGTAAAGGGAGCACCTCTGCGATTGTCACGACCAGGTCATCCGAGCTCTGACCTCAGACTGGGTGAAGCCGAAAGCGAGCACTCTTATTGTTTTCAATCATGGTCGGCACACAACGGAACTCATGAGTACAAAAAATCTATTGCACAATTCTCATAGTAATAATGAGGACCGAAGAAAGGTATCGGTGGGGGTACTATTTTCTTCGAAGATGCTTCTTACACTTTGTTAGTAATATAGCATAAGTTCCCTGAGCGCGCTTTGTCTGTTACAGCCTTATGGCCTGATTGCCTGGTCATCAGAAACACCGTTGATACTCTCAACAGGCGGAGTACATGACACTTTTTCGGCCCTTGGCCGAAGAGGGAGAAGCTGACGGTCGGTTAAGACGCATTTAAAGTTCGGGTGAACACAAATATGATATAAGTACTTTGGTACATACAATCATTATACATAAAATTCTTACCCAAGTCACTTGGGGGCTCTTAAAATTTATATATGAGCTGTAAATGTGTTTTCTTCTTGGTCGTTGTCAAAACACGACAGAAGCACAATTTTTTCTTTATCTTCCAATTTTCGGATTGGCACCGAACACTTGATCTTGTTCGGACGTCATGTTTTTACTAATGTTTTTTGGTTTTCCAAGCTTTTTGGCACTTTTAAACTATTTGTGTGTTTCCAGCACAAGTCTCACAGTGCAATGTCGGACACCTTTATAGATTCGGCAAAAACATTCTCGGATATCACTATATATGCGTTGGTTTCGAATTGTGTCTTCGGTCAATAGTTGGGTTGCCCGGCTCCTGCGCTTGCCTCCTACGTTCCGCTTTGTTTGGCTAGGTGTGCAAAGGGAGAACCACTGCGATTGTGCTTCCAGCTCACATGGTTAAGCACCTCAGTGGAGAAAGCCGAAAACTGACTGTCACAATAAGCGTAAACTGGTCAGCAATCCGATGACGGTGTTAAATGATGGGCCATTCATAACAATGGCCGAAGTGTTTACGGCTTGACCTCGACCGTCACCGAACACTACCGGGGGCTATTAACTGGCCTCCCAAACTAAATCCTCGATATTTTGCTCTTACATTAGAGCTGAGGTTTCATGATCATGCTTAGCATGACAACCCAAATAAAGGAACCGATAGCGGGACTATTTTCTTTGGAAGACATTTCTTATGTTAAATAGTAATATAACATATCTCTCTGCGTACCTTTGTTTATAAAACCGTATGGCCAGATTGCCTTGTTTGTCGTAAATCTTTGCCCTCATAAAGGCTTTATAAAGTAGGACAAACACTCCTCGGCTACTAGCCGAGGAGGTCGAAGCCGATGGTCGGTCAACAAAGTTTTGTACAATGCGGATCCGAGCATTAAGGATGTAAATTACTTGGATACATAGAGTCATTACACATAATTTGTGATTTTACTATGGATATCGATCCTTAATTCGGCCACCCGTGCCCGCATTAAGGCTCGGGGGCTACTGGGCTTCGGGCTTATTATTTACAAATATTAAAGGGGCACATCGATCCCCTGATCTGGTGTTGCCACCCGACCAGTGTCTCGGGGGCTGTCCAATGCAGAAAATTTTAAGAGCAATACAGTTTCCGAGGAGATTATGATCCTCAGGTTGGTCGGCCGCACCCAACCTGAGTCTCGAGGACTGAGCACGCTGCTTTTTGTATCCCGAAGTATTTTGCCGAGCTAGGAGTTGGTCCTCAGACCGATTTTGCAAATCAACCCGAGTCTCAGCGGCTGTTGGGATCAGCGGTTTTATGTCATCCTTCAAGTGCATCTCGGTTTTAGACCGATACACACCTTGAGGGCTACTGGCTATATATCTCGGCAGAGAATAAATTGCACCAATAAAAAATATTGACAAAAAATCGGCCCACAGTCGGGGTGGTGCACCACCTCGGAAGCTGTCCGGCATAAAGCTCGGGCGCTAGTGGCTGGCTCCATAGAGGGTATTTTCGGCATTAAGCTTGGCTAAACTCCTTCAAATTTTTTGAACCAAGGTGATTTATGACAGTCCGGCGTTGGAGCTTGGACATAGTCCGGCGTTGGAGCTCGGATACAGTCTGGCGTTGGAGCTCGGATATATTCCGGCGTTGGAGCTCGGAAGCGGTCCGGCGTTGGTGCTCGTCTGCAAAAGATACCTTGAATGCAGTCCGGCGTTGGAGCTCGGACGCAAGAGTACACTGCCTCCCGGGAACAACTTCAAACCCGAGGTGTGGCATAAAAATAACAAGGCATTGATAAAGGCCAGAAACTTAAAGGGGCTCCTCGGATACCCGACGTGTAAACTCGTCGAATGCATTTCGGCGATCCTCAAGATCGAAGATGAGAAGATTTGTTGAACCAGTTTTCAAGACCGACAGTCGAAGATGAAGAACAGTTCAGAAGAATCGAGGAGCGTCCCTAACTTGAAGACCGGTTCAGGGGGCTACTGACTGTGTCCTGGACTAGGGGGTACTCACCATGTCGTCTCCCGATCTGTTAGATTGGGCCGAGGACCCCCATGGCCGTATACTCATGGGCCAGTTTGGACAGCTGCCGCATACATGGAATATTCCACAAGACTTGGTGATCAAGACAAGGACTCCTCCCCACGGGCGTATTCGGCTAGGACTCTTGTTATCCTAGGCCTCTGGTGCATTATATAAACCGAGGCCAAGCTAGTCGATAGATCATATACAACAATCATACCATAGGCTAGCTTCTAGGGTTTTAGCCTCTATGATCTCGTGGTAGATCAACTCTTGTAATACTCATATCATCAATATCAATCAAGAAGGACGTAGGGTATTACCTCCATCAAGAGGGCCCGAACCTGGGTAAACATCGTGTCCCCTGCCTCCTGTTACCATCGATCCTAGACGCACAGTTTGGGACCCCCTACTCGAGATCCACCGGTTTTGACATCGACACTATGGATAGTAAAATAGTTTATAAACCATAGAGAAGTTGGAATACAATAGGTATAACACTAATATAAATAAATAATGAGTTCATTATAGTACCTTGAAGTGGTCTTTTATTTTCTTTCGCTAACAGAGCTCACAAGATTTTCTACTTTAAGTTTTGTGTTGTGAAGTTTTCAAGTTTTGGGTAAAGATTTGATGGATTATGGAACAAGGAGTAGCAAGATCCTAAGCTTGGGGATGCCCATGTCACCCCAAGATAATCTAAGGACACCTAAAAGCCAAAGCTTGGGGATGCCCTGGAAGGCATCCCCTCTTTCGTCTACTTCAATCGGTAACTTTACTTGGAGCTATATTTTTATTCGCCACATGATATGTGTTTTGCTTGGAGCGTCTTGTATTATTTGAATCTTTGCTTGTTAGTTTACCACAATCATCCGTGCTATACACACCTTTTGAGAGAACCATACATGATTTGGAATTTGTTAGAATACTCTATGTGCTTCGCTTATATCTTTTGAGTTATATAATTTTGCTCTAGTACTTCACTTATATCTTTTAGAGCACAGTGGTGGATTTGTTTTATACAAACTATTGATCTCTCATGCTTCACTTAGATTATTTTGAGAATCTTAATAGCATGGTAATTTGCTTAAAATCCTAATATGCTTGGTATACAAGATTAATAGTAAAACTTTCTTATGAGTGTGATGAATACTATGATAAGTTTGATACTTGATAATTGTTTTGAGATATAAAGATGGTGGTATTAAAGTTGTGCTAGTTGAGTAGTTGTGAATTTGAGAAATACTTGTGTTGAAGTTTGTGATTCCCGTAGCATGCACGTATGGTGAACCGTTATGTGATGAAGTCGGAGCATGATTTATTTATTGATTGTCTTCCTTATGAGTGGCGGTCGGGGAGGCGCGATGGTCTTTTCCTACCAATCTATCCCCCTAGGAGCATGCGCGTAATACTTTGCCTTGATAACTTGTAGATTTTTGCAATAAGTATATGATTTCTTTATGACTAATGTTGAGTCCATGGATTATACACACTCTCACCCTTCCACCTTTTCTAGCCTCTCTAATACCGCGCACCTTTCGCCGGTATCATACACCCAAAAGCCACCATACTTACCTATTATGGCATTTCCATAGACATTCCGAGATATATTGCCATGCAACTTTCCACCGTTCGTTTATTATGACACACTCCATCATTGTCATATTGCTTAGCATGATCATGTAGTTGACATCGTATTTGTGGCAAAGCCTCCATTCATAATTCTTTCATACATGTCACTCATGCATCATTGCATATCTCGGTACACCGCCGGAGGCATTCACATAGAGTCATATTTTGTTCTAAGTATCGAGTTGTAAATGTTGAGTTGTAAGAAAAATAAAAGTGTGATGATCATCATTATTAGAGCATTGTCCCAGTGAGGAAAGGATGATGGAGACTATGATTCCCCCACAAGTCAGGATGAGACTCCGGACGAAAAAAAGAGGCCATAAAAAATAGAAAAGGCCCAAATAAAAAAAATAAAAAAATGAAAGAAAAAGAGAGAAGGGACAATGTTACTATCCTTTTACCACACTTGTGCTTCAAAGTAGCACCATGATCTTCATAGTAGAGAGTCTCACATGTTGTCACTTTCATATACTAGTGGGAATCTTTCATTATAGAACTTGGCTTGTATATTCCAATGATGGCCTTCCTCAAAATGCCCTAGGTCTTCATGAGCAAGCAAGTTGTATGCACACCCACTTAGTTTCTTTTTGAGCTTTCATATACTTATAGCTCTAGTGCATCTGTTGCATGGCAATCCCTACTCACTCACATTGATATCTATTGATGGGCATCTCCATAGCCCGTTGATACGCCTAGTTGATGTGAGACTATCTTCTCCCTTTTTGTCTTCTCCACAACCACTACTCTATTCCACCTATAGTGCTATATCCATGGCTCACGTTCATGTATTGCGTGAAGATTGAAAAAGTTTTGAGAATGTCAAAAGTATGAAACAATTGCATGGCTTGTCATCGGGGTTGTGCATGATTTATATATTTTGTGTGGTGAAGATAGAGCATAGCCAGAATATATGATTTTGTAGGGATAACTTTCTTTAGCCATGTTATTTTGAGAAGACATAATTGCTTTGTTAGTATACTTGAAGTATTATTATTTTTATGTCAATATGAACTTTTGTCTTGAATCTTTCAGATCTAAATATTCATACCACAATTAAGAAGAATTACATTAAAATTATGCCAAGTAGCACTCCGCATCAAAAATTCTGTTTTTATCATTTACCTATTCGAGGACGAGCAGGAATTAAGCTTGGGGATGCTTGATACGTCTCCAACGTATCTATAATTTTTGATTGCTCCATGCTATATTATCTACTGTTTTGGACATTATTGGGCTTTATTATCCACTTTTATATTATTTTTGGGGCTAACCTATTAACCGGAGGCCCAGCCGAGAACTGCTGTTTTTTTGCCTGTTTTAGGGTTTCGAAGAAAAGGAATATCAAACGGAGTCCAAACGGAATGAAACCTTCGGGAACGTGATTTTCTCAATGAACAAGACCGGGGAGACTTGGACCCTACGTGAAGAAAGAAAAGAGGAGGCCATGAGGTAGGGGGGCGCGCCTACCCCCCAGGCGTGTCTTCCACCCTCGTGGGCCCCCTGTTCCTCCACCGGCGTACTACTTCCTCCTATATATACCTACGTACCCCCAAACGATCAGATATGGAGCCAAAAACCTAGTTCCACCGCCGCAACTTTTTGTATCCATGAGATCCCATCTTGGGACCTTTTCTGGAGCTCCGCCGGAGGGGGCATCGATCACGGAGGGCTTCTACATCAACACCATAGCCTCTCTGATGAAGTGTGAGTAGTTTAACTCAGACCTACGGGTCCATAGTTAGTAGCTAGATGGCTTCTTCTCTCTTTTTGGATCTCAATACAATGTTCTCCCCCTCTCTTGTGGGAACTATTCGATGTAATCTTCTTTTTGCGGTGTGTTTGTTGAGACCGATGAATTGTGGGTTTATGATCAAGTCTATCTATGAATAATATTCGAATCTTCTCTGAATTCTTTTATGTATGATTGGTTATCTTTGCAAGTCTCTTCGAATTTTCAGTTTGGTTTGGCCTACTAGATTGATCTTTCTTGCAATGGGAGAAGTGCTTAGCTTTGGGTTCAATCTTGCGGTGTCCTTTCCCAGTGACAGTAGGGGCAGCAAGGCACGTATTGTATTCTTGCCATCGAGAATAACAAGATGGGGTTTTCTTCATATTGCATGAGTCTATCCCTCTACATCATGTCATCTTGCTTAAGGCGTCACTCTATTTTTAACTTAATACTCTAGATGCATGATGGATAGCAGTCGATGAGTGGAGTAATAGTAGTAGATGCAGGCAGGCGTCGGTCTACTTGTCTCAGACGTAATGCCTATGTACATGATTATACCTAGATATTCTCATAACTATGCTCAATTCTGTCAATTGCTCAATAGTAATTTGTTCACCCACCGTAGAATACTTATGCTCTCGAGAGAAGCCACTAGTGAAACCTATGGCCCCCGGGTCTATCTTCATCATATCAATCTCCTACTACTTAGTTATTTCCTTTGCTATTTACTTTGCTTTTATTTTACTTTGCATCTTTATCATAAAAATACCAAAAATATTATCGTATCATATCTATCAGATCTCACTCTCATAAGTGGCCTTATAGGGATTGACAACCCCTATTTGCGTTGGTTGCGAGGATTTATTTGTGTTGTGCAGGTACGAGGGACTCGCGCGTAGCCTCCTACTGGATTGATACCTTGGTTCTCAAAAACTGAGGGAAATACTTACGCTACTTAGCTGCATCATCCCTTCCTCTTCGGGGAAAACCAACGCAGTGCTCAAGAGGTAGCAATAACCCGCCCTGGTTATGGACTATTCAGTAACCAGTAATTTTTCTATGGGGTATTATGACCCGCCCTGGGATAAACCGCCAGGGCACCTGTTCTCTATTTATGTGCAGGAAAAAATGATAAGCATGGTCTGCATAATTGATGGTATCATAAGCATAAGTGGCAGATCTTCGAATGATGGATCGACAATGTTATGCAAATAAAATGTGCACGATGGAACGACATGTCATTATTTTTAACTAGCCTATTACAAGGCATCTGACGACCCAAAAGGACAAGTGTTTTTAGCATCCAAATGCTATGGCTGGTAAATCGGCTCATGATTTAAGACTTCTAGTCTTGGCAGGTCGAAGCCTCCGGGTCATCCTGCGCTTCTTCTTCTTCATCGTCTTGATTATCCATTGGCTGGAAGTCAGGCATAGCCCAATTAATACCGGTCAAAGCTCTAAACACAGCCTCGTCGTCAATAAGACTTGATGGATCAATATCAGAATCGAAGGTATGCTTACGACTCGTCGGGATGAGATCCACTTCTTGATGAACCATCGCCTTCACCTTCTTGTTCTCAGTATCATAAGTCGCCTGGTATTGGGATAGATCTATTTCTTCAGCCAGCTTGCTTGCTAGTGGACGCATTTCCCTTGCTATTTGTGAAAAATCATCAGTGTCGAAGGGAGACCCGTCTTCTTTCACACTAGGGTAGCCATTTGCTAAATCCTCTGGATCAAGATCTGGTTGCCATGCCTTTGCCCAGCTTAGAGCAGTCATGGCATCGGCTCTGGCGGCTGATCGCTTTAACTCTTCAATCCTTTGAGGCAGCACCGATAGCTTCTCCAGTGTTTCTTTGATGAGGGTGGGCAGATGTTTCTTATGAATAGCAGCAGCAATTGTTCGTTGAGTGCTAGTGTATAGCTGCTCCACCAGAGTATAGACATCTTTAAGCTTGATGCGCATGTCTAAACCCAACTTGGTGCTCCGGGAGCCTACATCAGTAAAATTATTGGTAAACTGGCAGATGATTATGATATGATGTTGGTGCAAAGGAGAGTATTCTTTTTGAAACTTACCGAAGATGGCTGATGTCATGCTATTGATTTGATGCTTTAAACCAGACAACTCGTCAGTTATCGGTTTAAGGGCTGCTTCGGCATCTTCCGCTCTTTTCAATAGAGTTGCTTTCTTGGTTTCCCAGCCAGATTTTTCAGTATTGAAGCTTTGTTTCAACTGCTCAATGTGTTCCAATGTACTCCCTCCGTTCGGAATTACTTGTCGCAAAAATGGATGTATCTAGACGTATTTTAGTTCTAGATACATCCATTTCCAAGACAAGTAATTCCGAACGGAGGGAGTAGTCTTCAGCTCTGATTTGGCTTTTGAAGTCTCAGATTGTTGGGTTTCAATGTTGGCCCTCAAATCGTTGACTTGGGTTTCCTTCATGCTTAATTCAGCCTACAACATGAATAAAATAGGAAGCATTATGATCATATTACTTGAAGTCCCAAGCACAATACAAGTATTTTACTTGGCACTTGGGGGCTAATGCATATTGCTCTTTTTTGAAGACAATTTAATGATGACCCGGCTATACTGCTCTGACTATAGCCGACTCATGGGGGCTACGCAGCTAGGTTTTATTCATAGAAATGGTGATAAGTCCCGGCTTATTTATGATGATTAAACCAAACCTTGGGGGCTACAGGTGCAAGGTTGATTACTGTCAATTGAAGTCTCGGCTTAACTTGATAGTTTAAGCCGGCCCTTGGGGGATACTAGTTTTGATCTTCATTCATTTATGTCTATATAAAAGTCTACAGTATATTCAATTCTATCATATTCTATAGACTTGGCAGCTGATAGAGGTATATTTATGAGGAGGATTATGCTGGATTATCTCAAAGCGCTCCTTCATCAAGTTGACCAAGCCGGCTTCGAAGTCATGGCTGGTGTGAAGGCGGTTCAAGTAACCAAAGTGAATCTCTCGAGCACTAAACTAAGAATATCCTTCCAAATCAACTTTCCATTTGCCCTTGTCAACAGCAGAGAACTCCTCCTTGGCGTTGTGTTTGGATAGGGCAATGGGGTTGCCTGGGGCCTGGTAAGCCGACCCAGTAATCATTATATCATCAGTTTTCTGAGCCGGCTGAGCAGGACTGGGCGGTTTATCATTTTCTGGATCAATGTCCAAGGCATCTTGGATAACAGGGTGTTCCTCTGGAGGGGGGGTCATCCATAACAGCTTCTGACACTTGATGCAAAGTCTCAATTGTGGCATGTTGTTCCATTCAACAGTTTTTGGCTCTTCAGCCGGTTTGTCAAATTTCTGCTTCTTGTTGGGCTTTGCCATAGCACTGAGAAGGAAGTACAAGACATAGTTAATATGACAAGTAAATGCATGATTCAGAATGGATAGTCTTAACATTCTTACCCAGGCACGGTCTTGAAGACTCGGATTTGAGTCCCAGTTGAGTCGTCGGAGGAGGAATGAGATGATCCTTGATAATTTGAATCAGACGGGTTAAGAGGTTGTCGGAAAAGACCAGCCTTGGGATAAGCTAAGTCAGAAATATTTGAAACCTTCGATCGACGCTTGCGAGGTGCTGGTGTGTTTGCTAATCCGGAGGAAAGTATTCCACCGCCACTGTTCCGGGTCGTGCGGCGAGCTTCATGTTGCTGTTTATTCAAAAGAAAGCCGGGGTCCAAATAAGCTAAAGGATGGGAAAACCTTACTTTCTGGCTTGCTTGACGAACTTTCTCTTTCTTGGCAAAGGTTCCGAGTCGGAGGAAATGATAGTTACCTCTTCAGATTGCTACCTCTTGAGCACTGCGTTGGTTTTCCCTTGAAGAGGAAAGGGTGATGCAGCAAGTAGCATAAGTATTTCCCTCAGTTTTTGAGAACCAAGGTATCAATCCAGTAGGAGGCCACGCACGAGTCCCTCGCACCTACACAAACAAATAAAATCCTCGCAACCAACGCAATAAAGGGGTTGTCAATCCCTTCACGGTCACTTACAAAAGTGAGATCTGATAGATATGATAAGATACTATTTTTGGTAGTTTTATGATAAAGATGCAAAGTAAATAAAGCGAAATAAAAACGGCACCAGAAACAACTTGTTAACGGGAGATTAATATGATGGAAAATATACCTGGGGGCCATAGGTTTCACTAGTGGCTTCTCTCGAGAGCATAAGTATTACGGTGGGTAAACAAATTACTATTGAGCAATTGAAAGAATTGAGCATAGTTATCAGAATATCTAGGTATGATCATGTATATAGGCATCACGTCTGAGACAAGTAGACCGACTCCTGCCTGCATCTACTACTATTACTCCACACATCGACCGCTATCCAGCATGCATCTAGAGTATTAAGTTCAAAAGAACATAGTAACGCTTTAAGTAAGATGACATGATGTAGAGGTATAAACTCATGCAATATGATATAAACCCCATCTTGTTATCCTCGATGGCAACAATACAATACGTGCCTTGCTGCCCCTACTGTCACTAGGAAAGGACACCGCAAGATTGAACCCAAAGCTAAGCACTTCTCCCATTGCAAGAAAGATCAATCTGGTAGGCCAAACCAAACTGATAATTCGAAGAGACTTGCAAACATAACCAATCATACATAAAAGAATTCAGAGAAGATTCAAATATTGTTCATAGATAAACCTGATCATAAACCCACAATTCATCGGTCTCAACAAACATACTGCAAAAGAAGATTACATCGAATAGATCTCCACGAGAATTGTGGAGAACTTTGTTTTGAGATCCAAAGAGAGATAAGAAGCCATCTAGCTAATAACTATGGACCCGAAGGTCTGAGGTAAACTACTCACACATCATCAGAGAGGCTATGGTGTTGATGTAGAAGCCCTCCCTGATCGATGCCCCCTCCGGCGGAGCTCCAAAAAAGGCCCCAAGATGGGGTCTCATGGGTACAGAAGGTTGCGGCGGTGGAATTAGGTTATTGGCTCCGTATTTGGTAGTTTGGGGGTATGTAGGTATATATAGGAGGAAGAAGTACGTCGAGCAACATGGGCCCCACAAGGGTGGAGGGCGCGCCTGGGGGGAGGGGGGCTAGGCGTGCCCCCTACCTCGTGCCTTCCTGGTAGCTTTCTTGACGTACGGTCCAAGTCCTCTGGATCACGTTTGTTCCAAAAATCACGTTCCCAAAGGTTTCATTCCGTTTGGACCCCGTTTGATATTCTTTTTCTGTGAAACTCTGAAATAGGCAAAAAAACAGCAATTCTGGGTTGGGCCTCCGGTTAATAGGTTAGTCCCAAAAATAATATAAAAGTGTATAATAAAGCCCAATAATGTCCAAAACAGAATATAATATAGCATGGAACAATAAAAAATCATAGATACGTTGGAGACGTATCAAGCATCCCCAAGATTAATTCCTGCTCGTCCTCGAGTAGGTAAATGATAAAAACTGAATTTTTGATGTGGAATGCTACTTGGCATAATTTCAATGTAATTCTCTTAATTGTGGTATGAATTTTCAGATCCAAAAGATTCAAGACAACAGTTTAATATTGACATAAAAATAATAATACTTCAAGCATACTAACTAAGCAATTATGTCTTCTCAAAATAACATGGCCAAAGAAAGTTATCCCTACAAAATCATATAGTCTGGCTATGCTCTATCTTCACCACACAAAGTATTTAAATCATGCACAACCCCGATGACAAGCCAAGAAATTGTTTCATACTTTTGGTGTTCTCAAAAAATTTCAATATTCACGCAATACATGAGCATGAGCCATGGACATAGCACTATATGTGGAATAGAATGGTGGTTGTGGAGAAGACAAAAAAAGGAGAAGATAGTCTCACATCAACTAGGCGTATCAACGGGCTATGGAGATGCCCATTAATAGATATCAATGTGAGTGAGTAGTGATTGCCATGCAACGGATGCACTAGAGCTATAGGTATATGAAAGCTCAACAAAAGGAACTAAGTGGGTGTGCATCCAACTCACTTGCTCATGAAGACCTACGTCATTTTGAGGAAGCCCATCATTGGAATATACATGCCAAGTTCTATAATAAAAAATTCCCACTAGTATATGAAAGTGATATCATAGGAGATTCTCTATCATGAAGATCATGGTGCTACTTTGAAGCACAAGTGTGGTAAAAGGATAGTAGCATTGTCCCTTCTCTCTTTTTCTCTCATTTTTTTATTTAGGCCTTTTCTCTCTTTTTTATGGAATCTCTTTTTTTAGTCCGGAGTCTCATCCCGACTTGTGGGGGAATCATAGTCTCCATCATCCTTTCCTCACTTGGGTCAATGCTCTAAAAATGATCATCATCACACTTTTATTTACTTACAACTCAACAATTACAACTCAATACTTAGAACAAAATATGACTCTATGTGAATGCCTCCAGCGGTGTACCGAGATATGCAACGAATCAAGAGTGACATGTATGAAAGAATTATGAACGGTGGCTTTGCCACAAATACAATGTCAACTACATGATCATGCAAAGCAATATGACAAGGATGGAGTGTGTCATAGTAAACGGAACGGTGGAAAGTTGCATGGCAATATATCTCGGAATGAATAAGGAAATGCCATGATAGGTAGGTATGGTGGCTGTTTTGAGGAAGGTATATGGTGGGTATATGATACCGGCGAAAAGTGCACGATATTAGAGAGGCTAGCAATGGTGGAAGGGTGAGAGTGCGTATAATCCATGGACTCAACATTAGTCATAAAGATCTCACATACTTATTGCAAAAATCTATTAGTTATCGAACCAAAGTATTACGCGCATGCTCCTAGGGGGATAGATTGGTAGGAAAAGACCATCGCTCATCCCCGACCTCCACTCATAAGGAAGACAATCAATAAATAAATCGTGCTCCGATTTCGTCACATAACGGTTCACCATACGTGCATCCTACGGGAATCACAAACTTCAACACAAGTATTCCTCAAATTCACAACTACTCAACTAGCATGACTCTAATATCACCATCTCCATATCTCAAAACAATTATCAAGTATCAAACTTCTCATAGTATTCAACACAAGTATTTCTCAAATTCACAACTACTCAACTAGCACAACTTTAATACCACCATCTTTATATCTCAAAACAATTATCAAGTATCAAACTTATCATAGTATTCAACACACTCATAAAAAAGTTTTACTATTAATCTTGTATACCAAGCATATTAGGATTTTAAGAAAATTACCATGCTATTAAGATTCTCAAAATAATCTAAGTGAAGCATGAGAGAACAATAGTTTGTATAAAACAAATCCACCACCGTGCTCTAAAAGATATAAGTGAAGCACTAGAGCAAAAACTATATAACTCAAAAGATATAAGTGAAGCACATAGAGTATTCTAATAATTTTCAAATTATGTGAGTCTCTCTCAAAAGGTGTGTACAGCAAGTATGATTGTGGTAAACTAAAAAGCAAAGACTCAAATAATACAAGACGCTCCAAGCAAAACACATATCATGTTGTGAATAAAAATATAGCTCCAAGTAAAGTTACCGATAGACGAAGACGAAAGAGGGGATGCCTTCCGGGGCATCCCCAAGCTTAGGCTTTTGAGTGTCCTTGAATTTTACCTTGGGGTGCCATGGGTATCCCCAATCTTAGTCTCTTGCCACTCCTTGTTCCATAATCCATCAAAACTTAACCCAAAACTTGAAAACTTCACAACACAAAACACAAAATAGAAAATCTCATGAGCTCTGTTAGCGAAAGAAAACAAAACACCACTTCAAGGTACTGTAATGAACTCATTATTTATTTATATTGGTGTTAAAACTACTATATTCCAACTTCTCTATGGTTTATAAACTATTTTACTAGCCATAGATTCATCAAAATAAGCGAACAACACACGGAAAACAGAATCTGTCAAAAACAGAACAGTCTGTAGTAATCTGTATCTAACGCAAACTTCTGGAACCCCAAAAATTATAAAATAAATTGCTGAACGTGAGGAATTTATCTATTAATCAGCTGAAAAAATAATTAACTAAATAGAGCTTTCAAAATAAACATGGCAGCAATTCCTGTGAGCGCTAAAGTTTCTGTTTTTTACAGCAAGATCAAAAAGACTTTCCCCAAGTCTTCCCAACGGTTCTACTTGGCACAAATACTAATTAAACACAAAAAACACAACCAAAACAGAGGCTAGATAAATTATTTATTACTAAACAGGAGCAAAAAGCAAGGATTAAAAAAATAAAATTGGTTGCCTCCCAACAAGCGCTATCGTTTAACGCCCCTAGCCAGGCATCATTGTCCACATCTTTCTTCTTTTGCATATAACACAAATCAATGAAGCTATTAAGATGGGTAGCGACATCTTCACTAGGAAGGCTGGCGAATTGATCTTTCATGAAAAGATTCAACAAAGCAGCATTAATTTCACAAGATTCAGTATCGGTAAGAGGAGCAATCGGAGTGCTAAGAAAATCATTGTTGTTGGTATTGGTAAAGTCACACAATTTGGTATTTTCTTGAGCCATCGTGACAAGCAAGCAATCCAACACACGAGCAAACAAGAAGCACGCGAAAAAGAGAGGGCGAATAAAACGGCAAGGGTGAAGTGGGGGAGAGGCAAATGGCAAATAATGTAATGCGGGAGATAAGGGTTTGTGATGGGTACTTGGTATGTTGACTTTTGCGTAGACTCCCCCGCAACGGCGCCAGAAATCCTTCTTGCTACCTCTTGAGCACTGCATTGGTTTTCCCTTGAAGAGGAAAGGGTGATGCAGCAAGTAGCATAAGTATTTCCCTCAGTTTTTGAGAACCAAGGTATCAATCCAGTAGGAGGCCACGCACGAGTCCCTCGCACCTACACAAACAAATAAAATCCTTGCAACCAACGCAATAAAGGGGTTGTCAATCCCTTCACGGTCACTTACGAAAGTGAGATCTGATAGATATGATAAGATAATATTTTTGGTATTTTTGTGATAAAGATGCAAAGTAAATAAAGCTAAATAAAAACGGCACCAGAAATAGCTTGTTAATGGGAGATTAATATGATGGAAAATAGACCCGGGGGCCATAGGTTTCACTAGTGGCTTCTCTCGATAGCATAAGTATTATGGTGGGTAAACAAATTACTATTGAGCAATTGACAGAATTGAGCATAGTTATCAGAATATCTAGGTATGATCATGTATATAGGCATCACGTCCGAGACAAGTAGACCGACTCTTGCCTGCATCTACTACTATTACTCTAGACATCGACCGCTATCCAGCATGCATCTAGAGTATTAAGTTCAAAAGAACAGAGTAACGCTTTAAGTAAGATGACATGATGTAGAGGGATAAACTCATGCAATATGATATAAACCCCATCTTGTTATCCTCGATGGCAACAATACAATACGTGTCTTCCTGCCCCTACTGTCACTGGGAAAGGACATCGCAAGATTGAACCCAAAGCTAAGCACTTCTCCCCTTGCAAGAAAGATCAATCTAGTAGGCCAAACCAAACTGATAATTCAAAGAGACATGCAAACATAACCAATCATACATAAAAGAATTCAGAGAAGATTCAAATATTGTTCATAGATAAACTTGATCATAAACCCACAATTCATCGGTCTCAACAAACACACCGCAAAAGAAGATTACATCGAATAGATCTCCATGAGAATCACGGAGATCTTTGTATTGAGATCCAAAGAGAGAGAAGAAGCCATCTAGCTAATAACTATGGACCCAAAGGTCTGAGGTAAACTAATCACACATCATCGGAGAGGCTATGGTGTTGATGTAGAAGCCCTCCGTGATCGATGCCCCCTCCGACGGAGCTCCAGAAAAGGCCCCAAGATGGGATCTCATGGGTACAGAAGGTTGCGGCGGTGGAATTAGGTTTTTGGCTCCGTATCTGGTAGTTTGGGGGTACGTAGGTATATATAGGAGGAAGAAGTACGTCGGTGGAGCAACATGGGCCCCACGGGGGGGGGGGGGGGCCGGGGGGGGGGGGGGTAGGCGCGCCCCCGTACCTCATGCCTTCCTGGTAGCTTTCTTGACGTAGGGTCCAAGTCCTCTGGATCACGTTCGTTCCAAAAATCACGTTCCCGAAGGTTTCATTCCGTTTGGACTCCGTTTGATATTCTTTTTCTGCGAAACTCTGAAATAGGCAAAAACATCAATTCTGGGCTGGGCCTCCGGTTAATAGGTTAGTCCCAAAAATAATATATAAGTGTATAATAAAGCCCAATAATGTCCAAAACAGAATATAATATAGCATGGAACAATAAAAAATTATAGATACGTTGGAGACGTATCAAGCATTGGCTTGGCTTCCTTCCGCATCATCCTGATAGCAATCATTATCAATAAGGTGTACAAAAAATGAGCCAAGGGAGTCAAGTGTTACCTCCGACTCATCATCATCATCATTATCATCCAAATTGTGTAACCCGGCGGGATTGGTTTTCTTCTTGGTAGGCTTTTTGATAGCTTTGCTCTTTGTCCGGGTCTTCTTGACTGGCTTATCTAGTTTCTTCTTCCAGAAAGAGGAATCGGCCTGCACAAGGAAAATGGGTTATGAGAAAACAGTCTGAATGAAAGATAGTGCTTAAACTAGAAATAACTTAAAGGATTACAGATGTTGGTTGATTGAGAGCGTAGAAAGGATTTAATCCAACTTTGGTGCAATCTTTTAGACTTTCGTTCAGGAGAGTTTTGGTCATATTATTGATGTGCTCTTCAGTCATCTCTGTCTGGCAGTGGCGAAGTGGATCTTTCAAGTCTCCAGTATACTCACACATTAAGCCGGGGTGGCGGGTTAGGGGCAATATCCCCCATGAAACCTAACACCGGACAAGGTCAATGCCGGTTAAACCATTAGCCATGAAGGCTCTGATTTTTGAAAAAATGGGCACATATTTGGCCCATTCCTTTGTGCTGATACGGTCTGGCAGAGGATGCTTGTTGCTAAGCCTGCTGGCGCGATAACCCGACAGAGGATTTTTCCCTTCTGGAGAGGTGTATTTGCAGTAAAACCAGGTTTGTTTGGGATGACTGGGCAGAGTGGCAGCTGGAAAAGTGGCTTCTTTCCGCCGCTGTATAGAGATGCCGCCTAGCTCTAGGTTGGGTCCGTCTGTGAACTTGTTCTGCCGGTTTAAATAGTAAAATTCCCTAAAAAGCTCTACGGTGGGCTCTTCTTGAAGGTACACCTCGCAGAATACTTGAAAGTTGCAGATGTTGGAAACCGTATTTGGTCCGATGTCTTGTGGATGGAGCTTGAAAAAATGCAGCATGTCGTGGAAGAATTTTGAGCCAGGGGGGGGGGGTGAAACCCCGGACCATATGATCAGTAAAAACAACTATTTCACCGTCCTTGGGCTCGGGAGGGGTTTCTGTACCTGGGACCCTCCAATGAATAACGTCTTTTTTGGCCAGGACGCATGTTTGGACGTACTCGTTTAATTCTTCCTCGGTAACCCGGGAAACAACCCAGTTGCATCGAGTGACATTCTTGCCCATTTTGAGGATGAAGGCCTAAAGAAAAGAAATCTTGGAAGTTTCAGATTATACTGTTAGGCCGGACAATTGATTCAAAAGTAAAGTGATATAAACAGTCAATGTGTTAAGCCGGAATATGAGCACTGAAGTACGTGGATATTCATATCGGTGGCTTAAAAGGGGACTAATGGTACCTACCGGGTTAAGGATTCTGCTGTTAAGCCGGCCAGAGTTTAAAAGTCAAGTGTATTGTGCATAACCAAATTATGAGGATGAATAAGCAAGCATGGTTAAACCAAAGAATATTGTCGGGTAATGCAGACTATGAAGCATATGATGGCGGCTTAAACAGGGCCTAAATGTTATAAGGTGGATCACGGTTTACGGTATAATTAAGCCGCCATAGCAGTTATGGTACTTCAAATCTATCGGTGAAAATTTTGCTAAGTGATGGACAAACAGATTTCACAGGCTGGAGCTATAATTTTGGATCTACAATAATTCAGAAAAGCAGTAAAATTTTAAACCTAAGGTGGCGGAAGCAGAAAAGTTTGTGTGCTCTGATGAGATCTTCTATGGAGAAGAGGTATTCTGATGTTAAAAACAAATGCTAAACTGCTACCACACAAGTTTCATACCATGTTTAGATCAAAAGCTACTCGAGCTAAAGGAGAAACCGAAGAACGGTGAAGAACACCGATGAACAAGGCTAACCCCAATGCATATATGAGGTTTAAGGAGATTAATACTTACGGTTGCAGATGGACTACGATGGAGCGTCGGCGTTCTCTGGACCCATCAGGTTGATGCAGTGGCCTGAGTTGGTGCAGCGGACGGAGGACGGCGGCGGCGGAGCTCGAGGCTGCAGAGGAGTCGCGAGAGGAATACAGAGACGAGGAGGCAAGGGGGGAAATGAAAAGGACCCCCGAACCTATTTATAAGGGGATGGATATAGGGCATGCGCGGGAATCGAGGAGGCCGAAATCATCATGTGGCTATATGGACGCCTCAATTTTCGGGATGATCATTAAGATAAGGATCAGTAAAGGATGTTCTGGGCCTCGTGTGAATTTAATGTGAAATGACGTCATGGCGGGTTAAGGAGGTTCTGTGAGCTGACGTCATGGCGGGTTACAGCAAATTTGTTAAAAGGACGATGCAAGATTTTGACAAGTCAGGTACTGTAGATTGATGTGAACAAGTTCAAATCAACCTGGGGCCTAATGTTGGGGATATAACTACTGGGTATGAACCGCCCAGGAGGGGCCGGGTCATATCACTAGCGACTTATAAAGATGGCGGGTCATAGCAAGCCTATTGACGACCCAAGACCCAGAGGCGACTTGAGGCCTAAGAGGATGAACTGCCACATGTATAACTTGTATTGTAAGGCAAGCTTAGTTAGTCACCGAGCCGGACACGTTGTGTATGAGCCGGCCAGGACTCTGTAAGCCACCTGGCATCAACTTGTGTATATAAAGGGGTGACCCGGCGGCGGGTTGAGGACAGATAAGAAACAGTCGAGAGCTAGGTCAAGTGTATTAGCTCCCTAGTAATCGAAACCCTAGCAATACAACATAAAGCAGGAGTAGGCTTTTACCTCATCGAGAGGGGACGGACATGGGTAAACTCTCTGTGTCCTTTGTCCCATTTAACCCCTTCAAGCTAACCTAGTTGCCATGGCTCCATGACTAAGTCCTTTCGCTAGGACATCTGTCGTGTTAAGTCCACGATAGAGGGAGTGTGCGATGGTGATCTTATCAACCTTGGAATCACTTCCAACACACATCGTCACCTCACCATTTACTAGTCTCTGTTCATTTTGCAACTCCTATTTTGAGTTACTAATATTAGTAACTGAACCAGTATCAAATACCCTGGGGTTACCATGAACACTAGCAAAGTACACATCAATAATATGTATATCAAATATACCTTTGCTCACTTTGCCATCCTTCTTATCCGCCAACAATTTGGGGTAGTTCTGCTTCCAGTGACAATTCCCTTTGCAGTAGAAGCACTCAGTTTCAGGCTTAGGTCTAGCTTTAGGCTTCTTCACGGGAGTGGAAACTTGCTTGCCATTCTTCTTGAAGTTCCCTTTCTTTCCCTTGCCCTTTTTCTTGAAACTAGTGGTCTTGTTAACCTTCAACACTTGATGCTCCTTCTTGATTTCTACCTCTGCAGCTTTGATCTTAGAGAAGACCTCGGGAATTGTCTTATCCACCCCTTGCATATTATAGTTCATCACGAAGCCATTGTAGCTTGGTGGTAGTGATTGGAGAACTCTGTCAATAACACTATCATCTGGAAGATTAACTCCCAGCTGAGTCAAGTGGTTATGATACCCAGACATTCTAAGTATGTATTCACGGGCAAAACTATTCTCCTCCATCTTGCAACTATAGAACTTGTTGGAGACTTCATATCTCTCAACTCGGGCATTTTCTTGAAATATTAACTTCAACTCCTGGAACATCTAATATGGTCCATGACGTTCAAAACGGCTTTGAAGTCCCGATTCTAAGCCGTATAGCATGGCACACTGAACTACCGAGTAGTCATCAAGTTGAGCTTGCCAGACATTCATAACATCTGCATCTTCTCCTACAATAGGCCTTTCACCTAGCGGTGCATCAAGGACATAATTCTTCTGTGCAGCAATGAGGATAATCCTCAAGTTACGGACCCAGTCCGTGTAATTGCTACCATCATCTTTCAACTTAGCTTTCTCTAGGAATGCATTTAAAATTCAAGGGAACGGTAGCACGGGCCATTGATCTACAACATAGATATGCAAAAACTATCAGGACTAGGTTCATGATAAATTAAGTTCAATTAATAATATTACTTAAGAACTCCCATTTAGATAGACATCCCTCGAGTCATCTAAATGATCACATGATCCAAATCAACTAAACCATGTCTGACCATCACGTGAGATTGAGTAGTTTTCAAAGGTGAACATCTTTGTGTTGATCATATCTACTATATGGTTCACGTTTGACCTTTCGATCTCCAGTGTTCCGTGTCCATGTCTGTACATGCTAGGCTCGTCAAGTTTAACCCGAGTATTCCGCATGTACACAAATTGTCTGCACCCGTTGAATGTGAACGTAGAGCTTATCACACCCGATCATCACGTGGTGTCTCAGCATGACGAACTGTCGCAACGACGCATACTCAGGGAGAACACTTATACATTGAAATTTTAGTAAGGGATCATCTTATAATGCTACCACCCTACTAAGCAAAATAAGATGCATAAAAGATAAACATCACATGCAATCAAAATATGTGACATGATACGGCCATCATCATCTTGTGCCTTTGATCTCCATCTCCAAAGCACCATCATGATCTCCATCGTCGCCGGCTTGACACCTTGATCTCCATCGTAGCGTCGTGGTCATCTCGCCAACTATTGCTCCTATAACTATCGCTAACGCATAGTGATAAAGTAAAGCAATTACATGGCATTTACATTTCATACAATAAAGCGACAACCATAACACTCCAGCCAGTTGTTGATAACTTTTACAAAACATGATCATCTCATACAATAATGTATATCACATCATGTCTTGACCATATCACATCACAACATGCCCTGCAAAAACAAGTTGGTCGTTCTCTACTTTGTTGTTGCAAGTTTTACGTGGCTGCTACGGGCTTCTAGTAATAACTGTTCTTACCTACGCATCAAAACCACAACGGTGATTTATCAAGTTTGTTGTTTTAACCTTCAACAAGGACCGGCCTTAGTCAAATTTGGTTCAACTAAAGTAGGAGAAACAGACACCCGCCAGCCACCATTATGAAAAACTAGTTGCATGTCTGGTGGTGGAACCGGTCTCATGAACATGGTCATGTAAGGTTGGTCCGGGCCGCTTCATCCAACAATACCATCGAATCCAAATAAGACATTGGTGGTAAGCAGTATGACGATCACCGCCCGCAACTCTTTGTGTTCTACTCGTGCATATCATCTACGCATAGACTTGGCTCGGATGCCAATGTTGGGAAACGTAGCATGCAATTTCAAAAAAATCCTATGCTCACGCAAGATCTATCTAGGAGATGCATAGCAACAAGAGGGGAGAGTGTGTCCATGTACCCTCATAGACCGAAAGCAGAAGCATTTGACAACGCAGTTGATGTAGTTGAACTTCTTCTCGTTCTGACTGATTGAGGGAGTCCTGGATTAAGGGGTCCTTAGGTGTCTGGGTTATTCGATATGGGCCGGACTGATGGGCCGTGGAGATACGAGCAGAAGACTTCCCCCGTGTTTGGATCGACTTCCCTATGCGTGGATGGCAAGATTGGTGTCTAGATATGTTATTTCCTTCCCCCACAAACCGACTCTGTACATCCCTAGGCCCCTCCGATGTGTATATAAATCGGAGGGTTTAGTCCGTAGAGGCTATCCGAATTCTCATAGGCTAGACAGCTAGGGTTTAGCTATTACGATCTTGAGGTAGATCAACTCTTATAACCCCCATACTCATCAAATACAATCAAGCAGGACGTAGGGTTTTACCTCCATCAAGAGGCCCCGAACCTGGGTAAACATTGTGTCCCCCTTGCCCTTTGTTACCCTCGATCTTTAGACGTATAGTTCGGGACCTCCTACCTGAGATCGACTGGTTTTGACACCGACATTGGTTCTTTCATTGTGAGTTCCACTATGTCGTCAACAGAAGGATCGATGGCCCATCTTGTCATCAGCAACGATGTTGTTTCCAGGGAGACCTTTCTCCCTTGTCAACTTTTCGTGTTTGGCAGCTGCTCTCTACGTGCCAATTCAACTGGTCACCTTGAGCAGATTGACAACTACACCCCTGACCACCAGATCAGGTTCGAAAACATGAATTACATCACTGATATCCAAGGAGACTTGATCTTCAAAGGATTTTAGGCCTCGGCCACCGCTCCTCATCTACATGAAGGCAGCCCGTGGCATCCACCATCAGACTCCGCTCCGGGATCGACCCTCGTACCCGCCCTGGCCTTAAATCCAGAGCGGGCCACCCTGTCCGAAGACGGGAGAATAAACCCCGCCGAACTCTCCCCTTTTATGGAGCTACCTATTTGAGACCCAGAGGTGACCATGCTGCCAGCGGCGCCAGAGTCCAACATGACTCTCCTTATCATTGGGAAGCCGGACTCATCTCTGGATGTCAACTGCGAACCCTCGAGGCCTGCGTCTACCGAGTATTATGTCTCCAATGTATCTACTTTTTCCTAATGCTCTTCCTCTTGTTTTGGACTCTAATTTGCATGATTTGAATGAAACTAACCCCGGACTGACACTGTTTTCAACAGAACTACCATGGTGTTGTTTTTGTGCAAAAATAAAAGTTCTCGGAATGGAATGAAACTTTATGAGTAATTTTTATATCAATAAAGAGAATTTCTGGAGCCAAGATCCACCGGAGGGGGGCACCTGGGTGGGCACAACCCACCAGGGTGCGCCCCCCTCCTGGCGCGCCCAAGTGGGTTGTCCCCACCTAGTGTCCCCACAGGCCCTGAAACCGACGCTATAAAATCCTATTTTTCCAGAAAAAATGAGGGAGAAAGATTATCACGATCCACGAGACGGAGTCGCCGTCACCTCCTGTTCTTCATTGGAAGGCCAGATCTGGAGTCCGTTTGGAGCTCCAGAGAGGGGGATCTTTGTTCTTCATCATCACCAACCCTTCTCCGTCGCCAATTCCATGATGCTCCCCATCGGGAGTGAGTAATTCCTTCGTAGCCTCACTAGTCGGTGAGGAGTTGGATGAGATTCATCATGTAATCGAGTTAGTTTTGTTAGGGCCTGATCCCTAGTATCCACTATGTTCTAAGATTGATGTTGAGATAGAACCACCTGCTGATCTTGATAACCCACAACCTAAGAATACAAGATATGATAAAAGAGACTTCATTGCTAGAAAACATGGTAAAGAAAGAGAACCGTGGGTTCAAAAACCTATGCCTTTTCCTCCTAAGTCAACTAAAAAGAAAGATGATGAAGAATTTGAATGCTTTGCTGAAATGCTGAGGCTAGTCTTTTTGCGTAGTCGCTTGACTGATATCTTGAAATGCCTCCTTATGCAAAGTACATGAAAGACATCATCACTAATAAGATAAAAATACCAGAAGCTGAAATGTCCACCATGCTTGCTAATTATACTTTTAAGGATGGAGTACCTAAAAAACTTGGAGATCCGGGAATACCAACTATACCTTGCTCTATCAAAAAGAATTATGTGAAAATTGCTTTATGTGATTTAGGAGCTGGTGTTAGTGTTATGCCTTTCTCTTTATATAAAAGACTTGAGTTTAATAAACTCACACCTACTAAAATATCTTTGCAAATGGATGACAAATCAACTGCCATACCTATCGGTATGTGTGAGGATGTGCCCGTTGTTGTTGCTAATGTTACTATTTTGACTGACTTTGTTATACTTGAGATGCCCAAGGATGAGAACATGTCGATTATCCTCGGTAGGCCCTTCTTGAATACTACAGGGGCTGTTATTGATTGCAATAAAAGCATGGTCACATTTCATATTAATGGTAATGAGCATACGACGCACTTTCCAAAGAAACAATTCCAAGTGAATGGTATTAATGTTATTGAAAAATCTCAGACAATCACTATTAGAAGTTTTCAAATACCTCTACCTACTGTCAAAAATAAATATGAAATGCTTATTGTTGGGGACATTCATATCCCTGTTGAGGTAACTTAGTGATTTACAAAAGTTCTTTGGTTTCATGCTAATCGAAAGTGGTTGTTAATAAGACCTGATCAACCTTATTAATGGATCATTTTTTAGAAGTATGAAGTTGATGAATTTAGTAAGCAATACCTTCTGTCCCTATCTCTTGTTTTCTGTTTTTATTAGTTGAATAAAATAAAATGCCATGTTTTGTCTATTTTTCTGAATTTCCCGTGCAATAAAAAATGACCCGAAAATAAAAGTTCTTAGAATGCTCTGAAAATCTAATACATTTTTTCCGAATATTTAAGAATTTCTGGTGCAAATAATATCAGAGGGAGGTGCACCTGGTGGGCACATCCGACCTAGGTGCCCCAGGACCCCCAGGCGTGCCCTGGTGGGTTGTGGTCCCCACGTGGGCCCCCTCACTTATCTCTTCACATCACATCACCACTTACCTCCAGAAAAAAATTCTCCATTGCTCTCTCTCTCCCGTGTTCTTGCTCTCAAACCCGCGGATTTCGATCTCTTTGCATGAAACTCCATTTCCAAAATTGTTTTGGGGGATTGTTGCTTGGTATGTGACTCCACCGTTTGTCCAATTAGTTTTTGTTTTAGTGGTTTACATTTTGAATAATTAGCTACTCATGGTGCTGCTGTAGATGAGCTTGCATGTTGAATTTTTAGAGTTCTAAATAGTTTTAATGTTTTCTATGGCCTCTATGTATCCCTATGAGTAGTTGCTATCAATCTTGTTAAGTTTTGTTGATGAATTTTTGTCACCCAATTTTTTTAGAAAATTGTATGTGAACATAATGGACCTATTTGGATGGAGTTCTTCGAGGAGGAGGTCCTCGAGGGCATCTTCTAGTGACAGATCCGCTCGTCAGTCTTATGTTCAACCAAGTGAAAGTTCCATTCGAGATGCTGCCACCGAAACATGCCTATGGCCATTTGATGATTATATGCAAGTGAAGATATTTTCTTCTTGAGAGCGAGGCCTGAGCTCACAACGCGGCGGTGGAGGCAGCACGGCAGGCCGAGGCATCCGCATCGAGAGCCTCCGTGAGCTACCATGCCGACTACTATCAAGGTTTCTGATCGACTGCCAAGTTAGGCCAAAATCCTAAGCTTGGGGGAGTACGTGTTTCCACCAACTTTATATTCATGCCCACTCATTCCATTTGTCAGTGTTCACACTTTTTCATTGTATCATTCATGTTAAATTTATTTTCTTACTTTCTTCTTGCGTGTTTGAAAAATCTTAGAAAAACCAACAAAATTAGTTGTAGTTAGTTTACTTTCTATGCATGATTAGCTGTTGCACGAAAACAAAAACCCAAAAAGATTTCCTTGTTCTTCTTTTGTTTGTTGGGAGCTTTCCTGTGTAAATAGTTTTTCTTGTTTTTGCTTTTCCCTTGTATTTGCTTGTTCAAGAAAACCAAAAAACTCCAAAAATACTTCAATGTGTTTTTCTGAATTTCTTTTCTTTTTACCCGAGTCGTACCAAGGAGAAGTCCACGATGAAAATGTTGAGTGGCTCTCATATGAATAATTGTTGATCTAATAAAGAGCCCAGTTTACCTTATCTTCTCCTGTTGACTAAAATGTTTGTAGATTCCAACTTAGTCCATGGCACACTTGCACTATTATTATTTTCATATCATCCGGTCATGCAAGTGAAAAGTAATAATGACGATATTCGATGAACTGGCTGTGGCAGAGAGAAACGGGTATGAACTCGACTTGTTCTGTTTGTGTAAATATGTTTAACCTAGTATCCATGATTCACCTCATTATGATTAAACATGTTTGCAATGACAATTAGAGATTATAGTTTCTCATGCCATTCATAAGTAGCTAGGAGTGGATAATGATTTATCTTGGATATCAACATTGCACTAAAATGATTGTGATGTAGTATGATGATATGGTATCCTCCTCTGGATGTTCGACTGGCTTGACTTGGCACATGTTCATGCATGTAGTTGAATCAAAACCAACATAGCCTTTATGATATTTATGTTCATGGTGTTCATATCCTACTCATGCCAGTATCCAATGTTACTTATGCATAATGCATGTTCATGACCGTTGTTGCTCTCTAGCTGGCTGCTTCTCAACCTAATTGCTAGCCTTCGCCTGTACAAAGTGGGAATTCTGCTTGTGCATCTAAAACCTTGAACCCAAAAGTTATTCCAGATGAGTCCACCATACCTACCTATATGCGGTATTACCCCGCCGTCCTAAGTAAATTTGCATGTGCCACCTCTAAAAACTTCTAATAAATATCCTTTTTGTGTGCCTGGATCGTTCATGGAACGACAGGAGTGGTCGGTATCTTCCATGCTAAGCGGGTTATTGTCAGGTCGAGTGTTTATTCACTCGCCATCGCACGAGAAAAGGGCAGTAATAGGGATTCACAGTGTCGAACTAAAAAATGCAAATAATTAAACAAAACTCCCCCGTGACTATTGTTGGTATGGACGGCACCCGTTGTTTCGGACAAGCTATGGAGTGTGATTGTTGGTGGATGGGGAGTAAACCTTTACTTTTATTGCTTGGGAACCGCCACTAGCGTGCTTAGCATGGAAGATATTGATAACTGATGGTCGTGAAGTAAACAAGAAGGGTGCATGTCTCAAAATATCATTTACCTATGTTTTAAAACTTGAGCTCGGGCACCACTGCAAATCACTGCTTCCCTCTGCGAAGGGACTATTTATTTACTTTTATGTTGTGTCATCACCTTCTAAAATAAGCACTAGAACCTGAGAGCACTGCTGTCATGCTGATGCATTGTGTGTAGCTAATGTTGGGTGCATCATGACTGGATCTTTTCTACCATGAATTGCAATGTTTAGTCGCTGCTTGAACTTTGGGGGTGCTCTGCATTTATGTTGTGCGGTCTTAGAAAGGGCTAGCGAGATACCACTATTGTCATATTATAGCATAGTTGTTTTTACAACGTGTTGCTGTTTGAGATGTCTTATTACTGCTCGCTAGCTGATTATGTTATTGATATGAGCTAATATAATTTTTAAGAGTTATTGTCGGCATGGTTAGTTATAATGTTGGCTGAAAACCTGGGTGTTGTTTAAGCTTATTTATGCAAACAAGAGCAAAAGAGTTCGTAAAAGTTTTTCTTTTCCACTTTCAGTTTATCAACTGAATTGCTTGAGGACAAGCAAAGGTTTAAGCTTGGGGGAGTTGATACGTCTCCAATGTATCTACTTTTGCTAATGTTTTTCCTCTTGTTTTGGACTCTCATTTGCATGATTCGAATGAATCTAACCCCGGTCTGGCGTTGTTTTCAGCAGAACTACCATGGTGTTGTTTTTGTGTAGAAATGAAAGTTCTCGGACTGAAATGAAACTTTGTGAGGAATTTTTATATCCATAAAGAGAATTTCTGGAGCCAAGATCCACCAGAGGGGGGCATCCTGGGTGGGCACAACCCACCAGGGTGCCCCCCTCCTGGCGCGCCTAGGTGGGTTGTCCCCACCTGGTGGCCCCGCAGACCTTGAAACCGACGCTATAAAATCCTATTTTTCCATGAAAAAATGAGGGAGAAAGAATTATCGTGATCCACAAGACGGAGCTGCCATCACCTCCTGTTCTTCACTGAGAGGCCAGATTTGGAGTCCGTTTGGAGCTCCGGAGAGGGGGGATCTTCGTTCTTCGTCATCACCAACCGTTCTCCATCACCAATTCCATGATGCTCCCCACGGGGAGTAAGTAATTCCTTCGTAGTCTCACTGGTCGGTGAGGAGTTGGATGAGATTCATCATGTAATCAAGTTAGTTTTGTTAGGGCCTAATCCCTAGTATCCACTATGTTCTAAGATTGATGTTGCAATGACTTTGCCATGCTTAATGCTTGTCACTTTGGGCCCGGGTGCCATGAATTCAGATCTGAATCGTTTATGTTATCACCATTATATCCATGTTCTAGATCCGATCTTGCAAGTTATAGTCACCTAATACGTGTTATGATCCTGCAACCCCGGAGTGACAATAGTCGGGACCACTCCCAGTGATGATCGTAGTTTGTGGAGTACATGTATTCACCCTGTGTTAATGCTTTGTTTCGGTTCTCTATTAAAAGGAGGCCTTAATATCCCTTAGTTTCCAATTGGACCCCGCTGCCACAGGAGGGTAGGACAAAAGATGTCATGCAAGTTCTTTCCATAAGCACTTATGACTATTTACGAAATACATGCGTACATTATATTGATGAACTGGAACTAGTGCGTATCACCCTAGGTTATAACTGTCTCATGATGAATATCATCCAACAAGTCACCGATACAATGCCTACAAATTTATCTTATATTGTTCTTGCTAAGTTACTACAGGTATCATTACTGTTGCACTTGCTACAAAACTACTGCTATCACTGTTACCGTTACTATTGTTGTTGTCACTACTAATCTATCATATTACTTTGCTACTAATCACTTACTACAGATAATTAATCTCCAGGTGTGGTTGAATTGACAACTCAGCTGCTAATACCTTCAAATATTCTTTGGCTCCCCTTGTGTCGAATCTATAAATTTGGGTTGAATACTCTACCCTCAAAAACTGTTGCGATCCCCTATACTAGTGGGTTATCACCAAGCTCGGTCGAGAGGTGATTACCGGACCCAGCTTCGCAGATCCTTAGTTGCCGGTCCAGCTTTCGCTCCTAAACAAGGTGTTGGACCTAATGCGATCTCTCGCCATTATGGAGGCGTCTCTTCCAAACTACACCCAGCCTGAACTGGCGGCTTAGAGCAGGGAATTTTACGTCCCACCCACCACCCACTTAATAGCCACTGTCGAGGATCTAACCGACATGCTAGACTATGCCTCCGAAGACATCGACGGTATGGACGACGATGCCGGAGCCGAACAAGGCCAAAACCTGCCCATCACCGGGTGTTGGGTGACCACTTCTACTTACGACGTAGTCATGGTGGACACTCCCGAAAAGAAGGACGACGATGGCACTCAAGATCCGATTAAGGCCAAGCCCGTCGAGGTGCCACCTAGGTGCTGCTCATGATCTCATCGTGAAAAGGATATCAATACTGGCACCAGAGATAACAACACCCCGGATGATGCTGAAGACCCCGACCACCCTGTTGAGCCTGCGTACGAGCAGGATGAGTGGGAGGAGGGACAAGTTAACCCCAATGAACTTGCTGATCATGAGGATTCGGAAGATAGCAATTATCTACCGGCCTCCGAGGAGGACGTTAGCTTCCGCAACAAAGATTTCATCATGCCAGAGGAACCCCTTGAACGAGAACGCTTCAAGCGACAACTTATCGCCACAGCAAGGAGCCTGGAAAAGAAACAACAATAGCTTCAAGCCGAACAGGATACGCTCAACGACAAACGGACCAAGGTCCTGGCCGCCGAAGAATATGACCTTGAGCACCCAACAAAGAGCTACCCAAAACGCAGGCTACTACCACAATTCGACGACGAGGCCCTTAAGCCAAATCCGTCAAGATACCACCATGCTGATGAACCAGACCGACCACCACGTGGACGGGACAAAACAGCTAATTATGCCGAATACCAGCCCGTGCCACCCCGCCATAGAGGCAAAGAGGCATCGGCTCCGGGTTACACATATGACTTACGTCAGGACCTGGATAATAGAGCCGGCCATACCAGATCTATCTACGGATCAAGGGGACGTGCTCCGACACGAGACAACGGCCATCAAGCCTGGCGCGGCAATATTAACCAAGTTCGGGCCGAGAACTGAATACGGACATCATCCGAAATCCGTCATGATGTGGCCCGATATAGAGGCGCCATACACCCCGTGTTCTTTACCGGTGAGGTAATGCAGCACCAATTTCCAGAAGGTTTAAACCCGTAAACATCGAGGCATATGATGGAACTACAGATCTTGCCGTATGGATCGAACATTTTCTTCTCCACATTCATATGGCTCATGGCGATGATCTCCACGCCATCAAATACCTTCCCCTAAAACTAAAAGGACCAGCACGGCACTGGCTGAATAGCCTCCCAGAGAACTCCATTGGTAGTTGGGAGGACTTGGAGGATGCTTTTCGAGATAACTTTCAAGGCACATATGCCCGGTGACGACCTCAGTCACATAGTCCAGTAACCTGGAGAGTCAGCCTGCAAACTCTGGACTCGGTTCTGAATAAAAAGAACCAAATTGTTGACTGTTCGGATGTTGAATCCTTAGCGGCCTTTAAGCACAGCGTCCATGGCGAATGGCTCGCCCGACACCTCGGCCAGGAAAAGCCAAAAACTATGGCAGCTCTTACTGCACTTATGACCCGCTTTTGCATGGGAGAACACAACTGGTTGGCTTGTAGAAGCAATAGCACCAGCGACCCTGGCACCTCTGAGGCCAGGGATGGCAATGGAAGGCCACGGCGTAACAAAAACAAGCTTCGGAACAATAACGAAGAAACCGAAGATACAATGGTAAACGCTGAATTCAGTGGCTCCAAACCCGGTCAACGGAAGAAGCCATTCAAATGAAATAGAGACGATCCATCCAACTTGGACAAAATACTAGATAGGCCTTGCCAAATTCATGGCACCCCTGACAAGCCTGCCAACCACTCCAACAGAAACTGCTGGGTTTTTAAACAGGCCGGCAAATTAAATACCGAACACAAGGGGAAAGGGCCTCAAAGCAAGGACGATGATGAGCCCCGCCCTCTGAACACAGGGGGACGGAAGAAGTTTCCCCCCGAGGTGAAAACAGTGAACATGATATATGTTACACACATCCCAAAGAGGGAGCGCAAGTGCGCACTAAGGGACGTCTACGCCATAGAGCCTGTCGCCCCAAAATTCAACCCATGGTCAGCTTGTCCGATCAGCTTTGATTGCAGGGACCACCCAACTAGTATCCATCATGGAGGTTCGGTGGCCCTGGTAATCGATCCCATCATCGATGGATACCATCTCACTAGATTCCTTATGGACAGCGGCAGCAGTCTCAACCTAAATTATCAAGACACTGTCCGTAAGATGGGTATTGACCCGTCAAGAATCAAACCAAGCAACACTACCTTTAAAGGAGTGATACCCGGTGTGGAGGCCCATTGTACGGGCTCCTTAAAGTTGGAAGTAGTCTTCGGTTCTCCGGACAACTTCCGAAGTGAAGACTTGATCTTCGATATCGTCCCTTTCCGCAGTGGTTATCAAACATTGCTCGGACGAATTGCTTTCACCTGCTTCAATGCAGTCCCACATTATGCTTACCTAAAGCTCAAAATGCCCGGACCACCCGGCGTCATCACAGTCAATGGAAATATGGAGCGCTCCCTCTGTACTGAGGAGCACACAGCGGCCCTTGTAGCCGAGGTACAGAAAGGCCTCATCAAGCCGAACAACTCATCAGCCATTAAGGCCCCTGACACTGCCAAGCGAGTCCGGTCCACAGTGCAGCATGACAGCTTGGCAGATCCAGAGATTGATTAGCAGTTCAGCCTTCGCCGATTGCCCCATAAGGTTGCGGCATACGTACCGTGCGTGCATAATTATGCACTCAAAATACCTTGGGCAACGTCGGAGGCATACTGTGGAAAAAGGTTTATAGTATGGCTTGACCCTATTTGGACCTTAACCTTCTTTCCCTCTTTCTTTTTCTTTAAACTACAGGTTCATTAAAACCTACCTAATCTTCGGTCGTACAGGGGCTACTCTCTAAAACCCCCCTTTCTTATAAACAACCATCAACTTCTCCTCTCAAAGGATCTCTCATTAAGGGGAAACGGTGCAGACGTGCAGCAGGGCATTGTTTGGATCTTTAAAAACCACTACCTTCTTCCACACAACCATGTGTAAAGCTTTCCCTTGTATTGGCGCACATGCTTTAGTCTGGCCTTAAACACTAGGGGCTATATTCGGCTCCGCATGTTCTCAAGTCCGAACACCTATAGGGTACTTGAGGGAGTCCTGGATTAGGGGGTCTCCGGACAGCCGGACTATATCCTTTGGCCGGACTGTTGGACCATGAAGATACAAGATTGAAGACTTCGTCCCGTGTCCGGATGAGACTCTCCTTGGCGTGGAAGGCAAGCTAGGCAATACGAATATGTAGATCTCCTCCCTTGTAACCGACTATGTGTAACCCTAGCCCCCTCCGGTGTCTATATAAACCGGAGGGTTTAGTCCGTAGGACAACAGACAATCATACCATAGGCTAGCTTCTAGGGTTTAGCCTCTACGATCTCGTGGTAGATCAACTCTTTTAATACTCATATCATCAAGAACAATCAAGCAGGACGTAGGGTATTACCTCCTTCAAGAGGGCCTGAACCTGGGTAAACATCGTGTCCCTTGTCTCCTGTTACCATCCGCCTTAGACGCACAGTTCGGGACCCCCTACCCAAGATCCGCCGGTTTTGACACCGACATTGGTGCTTTCATTGAGAGTTCCACTGTGTCGTCACCATAAGGGTTGATGGCTCCTTCGATCATCGGTAGCGATGCGGTCCAGGGTGAGGTTTTCCTCCCCGGACAGATCTTCATATTCGGCGGCTTCGCACTGCAGGCCAATTCGCTTGGCCATCTGGAGCAGATCGAGAGCTACGCCCCTGGCCATCAGGTCAGGTTCGGAAAGTTAAACAACACCGGTGACATCCGCGGAGACTTGATCTTTGACGGATTCGAGCCCATGTCAGGTGCGCCACACAGTCACGATGAGGATGACATAACTCTGCCGTCGGACAATATTCGGGAGATCGCATCTACAACTACTCTGGCCGTCAATCTGGAGCAAATCGCGCCATCCGTGAGCGGAGGGATAGACCCCGCCATGGAGGCCGCACTCTCAGTGGAGATAGAGCCGGATACTGACTTCACCCCTTACGAGAGCCGTGTCGCCGAACCACTGGATTCATCTCCGGCCACGGACTCCGAGCCGCTTACATCCGTGCCCGTCGAATCCGACTGGGCGCCGATCATGGAGTTCACCTCTGCGGATATCTTTCAGCACTCGCCTTTCGGCGATGTGCTAAATTCATTAAGGTCTCTCTCCCTGTCAGGAGAACCTTGGCCGAACTATGTCCGGCTAGAATGGGATGGGGACGACGAAGAAATTCGCTGCCCACCCACCACCCACTTAGTAGCCACTATCGACGATTTAACCGACATGCTCGACTTCGACTCCGAAGACATCGACGGTATGGACGACGATGCAGGAGACGAGCAGGAACCACCGCCCAGAGGGCGCTAGACCGCTACCTCATCATATGATATATACATGGTGGACACCCCCAAAGAAGGCAATGGCGACGAGACAGCGGAGGATGACCCCTCCAAGAAGCAACCCAAGCGCCGATGTCAGCGGCGCCGCTCTAAGTCCCGCCACAACAAAAGTAGTGATACCGGCACAAGAGACAATAACACTCCGGATAGTGCCGAAGACAACCACAATCCCCTCCAGCACGATGTAGAGCCGTAGGATGAACAAGCTAGCCCTCCAAAGTAGGCAGCAAATGGAGAACCAGAGGAGGACAATTACATGCCTCTCTCCGAATACGAGGTGAGCCTCAACGATGAAGAATTTATCGTGCCTGAGGATCCCATCGAGCAGGAGTGCTTCAAGCGCTGGCTTATGGCCACATCAAATAGCCTGAAGAAAAAGCAACAACAGCTTCAAGATGATCAAGACTTGCTAGTAGACAGATGGACCGAAGTCCTTGCAGCCGAGGAATACAAACTCGAGCGCCCCTCCAAGAGTGTAGGACCTTGAAGTAGATGTGTCTAGAGGGGGGGGGGGGTGATTAGACACTTAGTGCTAAAGTTGCAATTTTTAGGCCTTTTTGGTTTGAGTGGAGTTTTAGGCACAATTTCAACATACACAATACATATCAAGCAAGCATGCAAAGAGTATATGAGCAGCGGAATGTAAAGCATGCAACTTGCAAGAATGTAAGGGGAAGGGTTTGGAGAATTCAAACGCAATTGGAGACACAGATGTTTTTCCCGTGGTTCGGATAGGTGGTGCTATCCTACATCCACGTTGATGGAGACTTCAACCCACGAAGGGTAACGGTTGCGCGAGTCCACGAAGGGCTCCACCCACAAAGGGTAACGGTTGCGCGAGTCCACAGAGGGCTCCACCCACGAAGGGTCCACGAAGAAGCAACCACCCACAAAGGGTCCACGAAGAAGCAACCTTGTCTATCCAACCATGGCCATCGCCCACAAAGGACTTGCCTCACTAGCGGTAGATCTTCACGAAGTAGGCAATCTCCTTGCCCTTACAAACTCCTTGGTTCAACTCCACAATCTTGTCGGAGGCTCCCAAGTAACACCTAGCCAATCTAGGAGACACCACTCTCCAAGAAGTAACAAATGGTGTGTAGGTAATGAACTCCTTGCTCTTGTGCTTCAAATGATAGTCTCCCCAACACTCAACTCTCTCTCATAGGATTTGGATCTGGTGGAAAGAAGATTTGAGTGGAAAGCAACTTGGGGAAGGCTAGAGCAAGATTCATATGGTAGGAATGGAATATCTTGGTCTCAACACATGAGTAGGTGGTTCTCTCTCAGAACATATGAGTTGGAATTGTGTATGTGTTCTGATGGCTCTCTCCACGAATGAAGAGGAGGTGGAGGGGTATATATAGCCTCCACACAAAATCCAACCGTTACACACAGTTTTCCAATCTCGGTGGGACTGAATCAAAAGACTCGGTCGGACCGAAAAGGTAAACCTAGTGACCGTTAGAGATTTTCGGTGGGACTGACATGCAACTCGGTAGGACGACCGATATGGTTAGGGTTTGGGCATAACGTAATCTCGGTGAGACCGATTACACAAACTCGGTGAGACCGAATTTGGTAATTAGCTAACCAGAGAGTTGGTCAGGCAAACTCGGTGGGACCGATTTGCTCTTTCGGTGAGACCGAAAAGTTACAAAAAGGAAACACTGAATTTACATTGCAATCTCGGTGGGACCGATCCGCTCTTTCGGTGAGACCGAAAAGTTACGAAAGGGAAACAGAGAGTTTGCAATCCCATCTCGGTGAGACCGAGATCCCTATCGGTAGAACCGAATTGCTAGGGTTTGGCAGTGGCTTATGACAAGTGAAACTCGGTGGCGCCGGATAGAAAGAATCGGTAGACCGAGTTTGGCTTAGGGTTTAGGTCATGTGGAAGTGGGAAAGTAGCTGAGGATTTTGGAGCGTATCATTAAGCGCATGAAGCAAGAGACTCATTAAGCAACACCTCATCCCTCCTTGATAGTATTGTGGCTTTTCCTATGGACTCAATGTGATCTTGGATCACTAAAATGTAAAATGAAGAGTCTTGAAATTGAAGCTTTAGCCAATCCTTTGTCCTTAGCATCTTGAAGGAGTTCCCACAACCTTTAGTCCATGCCACTCCATTGTTGAACTTATCTGAAACATACTAGATAGAAACATTAGTCCAACAAGAGATATGTTGTCATCAATTATCAAAACCACCTAGGGAGCACTTGTGCTTTCAATCTCCCCCTTTTTGGTAATTGATGGCAACATACATCAAAGCTTTAGATAAAGATATAAAGAACAACAAGTAAAGCTTTGGAAGGACATGTAACAAGCATAGGCTCCCCCTACATGTATGCACTCATGTAAATATGAAATATAGAGGCATGTGAGAGCATAACCATGACAGAGTAGGCAATGTGTTACATGTATCTTGGCCATATGCATCAGAGCAAAAGATTATCAAGGAAAATACCTTCATGCTCATGAGTCCTTCTTGCAAACAGTATGTACATAAGCAAGAACTCCTCATACTCATGATTTTGATGCATATACTTACCTTGTGGTCTTGAGTTGGCTTAGGATGGAATGAACCTGCACAAACAAAGTTAGATAACACAGGTACATCCACTAGCCAGAGCAAACAAAAGAAACCACAAGAATACCAAGACTGGGATGACATGTAGAGAGTGAGTACAAGGTACCACATTGGATTCAACATGTCCCCAAGAATAAAGATATGCAATGAATTTGAGTGATTTCTTTCCCTTAGGTGTCTTGCTCCCCCTGAATCTTACATGGGATATTGGGAGAAGATAGGGAACAGAAAATCAGAGCTGAAAGATACAAATGAACATGTCTTTCCCCCCCAAAAAAAACATGTGACATCTCTCCTCTTGAACATCAAGCATCTGGGATCCTTGAGTATTTTCTCTCCCCCTGGAAATCTCTTTCTCCCCCTTAATACTTTCTCTTGTAGGTTTGGTCCTTGAGACTTTTTCTCTCCCTTGATGTGATCTCTCTCTCCTACAAGCTTTGATGTGATCTCTCTCTCCCCCTTTGACATCAATTTCCAAGAAGGGCTTTCTGGAATCTGTCGTATAGGTTTGGTCCTCGAGACTCAGCACAAAGCAAAGTATAAAACTGTGATGCTTGTAGAGGACAAGATTCATTGAGTAGAGCTGGATCAGAAGAAATATAGAACAAGTGGCAAACTGTTTTTCCTGTTGCCTAGTCGGTGGCACCGAGTGGTATGTTTCGGTGGCACCAAAAAGATTCGGTTGGACCGAAAATTACAAGTCGGTGAAACCGAGTTCACACATAAAAACACTTGTCACCTCAGCTCACTAGACATGTAGGATCTCACAAAGATTTGCAATGAATTTCCTGAAGGATTTGCAAGGAATTGAATGCAGAAAATGCAGAACAAAAACAAAGAGAAAAGAGAAGAAACTGAAAGATCTAGATGAAGTTTTTTTTGTTTTTGAAAAAGAGAAAGAAACTAAACATGCATGAGACAAATGCAATAACATAGAAAAGAACACAAGAGGACTTCATCTAGAGTTGGGCAGTGACATAGTCACCTATGTTAGAGTATATTGACTTAGGAGTCAAGTGAGAACACTTGATCATAGGTCATACTCATTGTTTAAGCTCAAAATGGGGTTACCATTTTTCGTTTAAGCATCTTGATGTATTCACATCTTTTTGAGTTGCTTTGACTCATGTCTTGGAGTAAAGCTTCTCTAAGATGGAATAACATACCTTGGGTGGTGGTGTGGTTCTTGCTCATGTAGTTGAACTTGTGTGGGTGCTCAAGGTTGATGTAGCTCATCAAGAGTTGGGAGCACCACTTGGAGTTTGAGTTCATCTACCTACATGGGTTAGTTCTTGCAAGGAAGAGCACTTGTGTATCCAAAAATGACAATCATGAAGCTCAATCATAGAATTTGTCAAAGGATATGTTTGAATGGTTTTGTGCTTCCTTGTCTTCAACCACCATTGTGTAAAGTCTTGGTGATGTAGAGATTGCTCAAGATGTGAGTGAGTCGCAATCTCATGGAATTAGATTCAACCAAGAACCTACATGGGTTAGACAACATGCAAGGTGCAAATATATCCAAGACATAAGATAGTTATCATAAGAGATATATCATGGATTAGTCATAAGCTCATGTCTTGCATGTATCCAATGGAGTTTCTACTCCAAGTTGGAAGCATCAATGATGTTCAATTCACCTCTCAACCTGCAAAATACTTTCGCATCAAGAGGTTTAGTAAATATATCCGCTAATTGCTTATCGGTGCGAACATGCTTAAGGTTAATGTCACCCTTAGCAACATGATCTCGACTGAAGTGATGACGAACTTCAATATGCTTAGTTCGAGAATGTTGCACAGGATTATGACCAATTCTGATAGCACTTTCATGGTCACAAAGTAGTGGAACATGTTTCACATAGATCCCATAATCTTTAAGAGTTTGGGTCATCCAAAGTAATTGAGCACAACATGAACCAGCGGCAATGTATTCCGCTTCGGCGGTGGATAAGGATACCGAGTTTTGTTTCTTGGAAGACCAAGACACAAGAGATCTACCAAGAAATTGACAAGTACCCGAAGTGGACTTTCTATCAATCTTGTCTCCGGCATAATCCGAGTCGGAATAGCCAACAAGATCAAAAGAAGACCTCTTAGGATACCAAATGCCAAAATTTGGTGTATGGATTAAATATCTCACTATCCTTTTCACAGCCTTAAGATGACATTCTTTAGGAGCAGCTTGATATCGTGCACACATGCACACACTTAGCATAATATCGGGACGTGAAGCACATAGGTATAACAATGAACCAATCATAGAGCGATAAACATTTTGATCAACCGGTTCACCATCTTTGGTCAAATCATTATGTCCACTAGTAGGCATGGGTGTAGACATACCTTTGCAGTCTTGCATATTGAACTTCTTAAATAAGTCCTTGGTGTACTTTGTTTGAGAGACAAATGTACCTTCCTTAGTTTGCTTGATTTGCAAACCAAGGAAGAATTTGAGTTCACTCATCATAGACATCTCAAACTTCTCTGACATTAGTTTTCCAAACTTTTCACTAAAGAGAGGGTTAGTTGAACCAAATATGATATCATCGACATAAATTTGGCATACAAATAGTTCTCCATTAACCCTTTTAGTAAAAAGAGTAGAATCAATTTTACCAATTTCAAAACCACTTGTAATAAGGAACTTGGTCAAGCATTTATACCATGCTCTAGGAGCTTGTTTAAGACCATAAAGAGCTTTGTGAAGTTTGTAAACATGATTTGGTTTCTTAGGATTGATAAAGCCGGGAGGTTGTTTGACATAAACTTCCTCCTCTATTTCACCATTTAGAAAAGCACTTTTAATGTCCATTTGGTACAAGGTGATATTATGGTGATTAGCATAGGCAAGTAAGATGCGAATGGACTCAAGTCTAGCAACGGGAGCATATGTCTCATCATAGTCCATACCTTTGACTTGTGTGTACCCTTGGGCGACGAGACATGCTTTGTTGCGAACCACTTGTCCATCTTCATCTTGCTTGTTGCGAAACACCCATTTGGTACCAATGATGTTGTGGTTGTTGTCGGGCTTCTCAACCAATGTCCAAACTTGGTTTCTCTCAAAATTGTGTAGCTCTTCATGCATAGCGTTTATCCAATCCGGATCTTCCATGCTTCTTCAACCTTCATAGGTTCAATGCTAGAGATGAATGAATAGTTATCACAAAAGTTAGCTAAACGAGTTTTTGAGCGAGTGATTCTCCCGGTTTGTATATCATTGAGGATTTGCTCGACGGGATGATCTTTGGCAATTCTTGCTCGAACTCGTGAGAGCTTTTGCTTGGGTCTTCATTGAACATCTTCTTCATCTTGTTCTTCTTCTTGGCCTTCTTCATTGTTGACGTCGTCGTTCTCTTGTCATGGTGGAGAAGGAGGTTGTTGATGTTCGTCTTGATGTATTTCCTCGTTTTCTTCATCTCGGTGTGTCCCACTTGTGGATGCTTCCGTGTCGATTCTTGGTTCACCTTGTCGTGAAGTAGAAGCTTCCACTTGGACGGATGAAGTACTCTCCTTCACCTCCGTTGGACGAATTTTGCCAATGGACAAGTCTTGAATTGCTTCTGAAGGGTCTTTGTCTCCTACATCAATTGGCAATTGCTCTACTTGCGAGCCATTAGATTCATCAAAATTCACATCTACCGTATCTTCAACCTTTCGGGTGAAATTGTTGTAGACACGCTAAGTGTGAGAGTTTGAGCCATAACCAAGTAGAAAACCTTCATGAGATTTAGGAGCAAACTTTGAACGACGATGCTTATCAAGAATGTAGCACTTTGACCCGAATACTCGAAAGTATCCAACTTGGGGTTTGTTACCGGTGAGAAGCTCGTATGCCGTCTTGCCGAGTAGCTTGTGAAGATATAAGCGATTTGTTGCGTGACAAGCTGTCTCAACCGCTTCTTCCCAAAAGTGCTTCGACGTCTTGTATTCATCAAGCATCGTTCTTGCCATTTTGATGAGCGTCCGGTTCTTCCTTTCAACAACTCCATTTTGTTGAGGTGTGTACGTAGCCGAGAACTCGTGTGAAATCCCTTCTTCGTCAAGAAAGGTGTCCACATTTGCGTTCTTGAACTCCGTTCCGTTGTCACTCCGAACCTTCTTGATCTTCACGTCAAACTGATTTTGGGCCTTCCTAGCGAAGTTTCTGAAGATCTTCTGGACCTGCGACTTGTCATTAAGAAAGAACACCCACGTAAATCTTGAAAAATCATCAACTATAACTAGACCAAAAGAATTTCCACCGAGACTCTTGTAGGCGTTGGGACCAAAAAGATCCATATGAAGTAGCTCGAGTGGCCTTCTTGTGGTCATGATGTTCTTCACGGGATGCCTTCCTCCAACCTGTTTACCTGCTTGACAAGCACTGCAAAGTCTATCCTTATCAAATATGACATCGTTAACTCCAAGGATATGATTTCCTTTAATAAGCTTGTCAAGGTTTCTCATGCCAACGTGACCTAGTCGTCTATGCCACAACCAACCTTTTGAGGATTTAGCAATAAAGCAAGTTTTAGGTTGTGCCTTTTTAGAGAAATCGACAATGTAAAGATCACCTCTACGCATACCGGTAAAGACCATTTTATGATTGTCTCGACGAAATACTTGGCAATCTACCTCAGTAAATAGGACATTCAAACCGAAATCAGCAAGTCTAGATACTGAAAGTAAGTTGTAGCCAAGAGATTCAATGAGCATGACATTTTGAATGGAACTATCATGTGAGATGGCCACCTTACCAAGGCCAACCACTTTACCCTTTGAATTATCACCAAAGGTGACATATTTTCGAGGGCCGTCATTTTCAGCAAGCTCACGAAACATATCTTCATCTCCGGTCATATGATCAGTACATCCACTATCAAGAACCCATTCCTTTCCTCCTGATTCATATCCCCGAAGATTTGCCATAAGACCAAAATGTCTCATTGCATCATCAAGATCGAAGTCACCATCATCATCATCATCATCATAGTATCCATGTTCATCATGATCTTATGACTCATCATTTCCTAGAGAGGGTAATTCATTAGATAAATGATCATCAAAGTGGTCACTTTTATGAATTCTCATAGCTTCGAATATGATATCACTAATGATTCCAACATCTCCTTTAGCATGCTTAAGATTGGTAAGTTCAAATAGACAATTACCAAAACTAGGATCACTAGAGTTCATCTTACTCAAGGAAATATATTTATGGAGAATTTCATCCAAAGTTTTCAAGGAATGATCGGGAAATCATTCCTCAAGAAATTTCCATATAGCATAGGCACAATTAAGAGTAGGCAAACTAGCAATCAAATTTTTGGGCAATCCTCTAATGATGAGCTCAGTAGTTCTAAGATTGCGAATCATGTCAATATCTTCATCTAGGGTAGGATGCAAAGGATCAATATGAGGTGCACAAGGGCTAGAAATATACTTGTTCAAATGATATTGATTGAAGATTACAAGCATCTCATTTTTCCACTCATGAGAATACTCTCCATTAAGAATAGGCACTCTATGTCTAAGACTCCCTAAAGTAGACACATCCATCTTCCTCCAATGGTGATTAAACCAAGGCAATGGAGACCAAAGCTCTGATACCACTTGTAGGACCTTGAAGTACATGTGTCTAGAGGGGGGGTGATTAGACACTTAGTGCTAAAGTTGCAATTTTTAGGCCTTTTTGTTTTGAGTGGAGTTTTAGGCACAATTTCAACATACACAATACATATCAAGCAAGCATGCAAAGAGTATATGAGCAGAGGAATGTAAAGCATGCAACTTGCAAGAATGTAAGGGGAAGGGTTTGGAGAATTCAAACGCAATTGGAGACACGGATGTTTTTCCCGTGGTTCGGATAGGTGGTGTTATCCTACATCCACGTTGATGGAGACTTCAACCCACGAAGGGTAACGGTTGCGCGAGTCCATGAAGGGCTCCACCCACAAAGGGTAACGGTTGCGCGAGTCCACGGAGGGCTCCACCCACGAAGGGTCCACGAAGAAGCAACCACCCACAAAGGGTCCACGACGAAGCAACCTTGTCTATCCCACCATGGCCATCGCCCACAAAGGACTTGCTTCACTAGCGGTAGATCTTCACGAACTAGGCGATCTCCTTGCCCTTACAAACTCCTTGGTTCAACTCCACAATCTTGTCGGAGGCTCCCAAGTAACACCTAGCCAATCTAGGAGACACCACTCTCCAAGAAGTAACAAATGGTGTGTAGGTAATGAACTCCTTGCTCTTGTGCTTCAAATGATAGTCTCCCCAACACTCAACTCTCTCTCATAGGATTTGGATCTGGTGGAAAGAAGATTTGAGTGGAAAGCAACTTGGGGAAGGCTAGAGATCAAGATTCATATGGTAGGAATGGAATATCTTGGTCTCAACACATGAGTAGGTGGTTCTCTCTCAGAACATATGAGTTGGAATTGTGTATGTGTTCTGATGGCTCTCTCCACGAATGAAGAGGAGGTGGAGGGGTATATATAGCATCCACACAAAATCCAACCGTTACACACAGTTTTCCAATCTCGGTGGGACCGAATCAAAAACTCGGTCGGACCGAAAAGGTAAACCTAGTGACCGTTAGAGATTTTCGGTGGGACTGAAATGCAACTCGGTAGGACCGATATGGTTAGGGTTTGGGCATAAAGTAATCTCGGTGAGACCGATTACAAAAACTCGGTGAGACCGATTTTGGTAATAAGCTAACCAGAGAGTTGGTCAGGCAAACTCGGTAGGACTGATTTGCTCTTTCGGTGAGACCAAAAAGTTACAAAAAGGAAACACTAAATTTGCATTGCAATCTCGGTGGGACCGATTGCATATCTCGGTGGGACCGAGAATATTGCAATAGGTAACAGAGAGTTTGCAATCCCATCTCGGTGAGACCGAGATCCCTATCGGTAGAACCGAATTGCTAGGGTTTGGCAGTGGCTTATGACAAGTGAAACTCGGTGGCGCCGGATAGAAAGAATCGGTATGACCGAGTTTGGCTTAGGGTTTAGGTCATTTGTGGAAGTGGGAAAGTAGCTGAGGATTTTGGAGCATATCATTAAGCACATGAAGCAAGAGGCTCATTAAGCAACACCTCATCCCTCCTTAATAGTATTGGCTTTTCCTATGGACTCAATGTGATCTTGGATCACTAAAATGTAAAATGAAGAGTCTTGAACTTGAAGCTTTAGCCAATCCTTTGTCCTTAGCATCTTGAAGGAGTTCCCACAACCTTTAGTCCATGCCACTCCATTGTTGAACTTATCTAAAACATACTAGATAGAAACATTAGTCCAACAAGAGATATGTTGTCATCAATTATCAAAACCACCTAGGGAGCACTTGTGCTTTCAAAGAGTTACCCAAAACGCAGGTTGCTACCTCACCTCGAGGAGGAAGCATTGAAACCTCATTCACCAGTGTACGATGCGGCTGACCGGCCACCGCGTGGCCGAGCCAGAGAGGCGTTTCAGCCTGAAGTTCAGCCTGCACCCCGCCACCACTCAATCAAAAATACGAAGGCCCGGGGCAACACACGGGACCTGCGAGACGTATTGGACAGCAGGGCAAAACTCGCATGGTCAATATACGGGTCATGGGCGCGTGCGCCAACACGGGACGATGATCGTCGCGCCGGATACACCAAAGGTAAATCCGGTCGGGCCGAATATAGCAGACAAGACTCATATGAACTGCATCATGATATAGCCCGGCACAGAGGCGCCGCACACCCCCTATGCTTCACTGATGAAGTTATGGATCACGAATTCCTGGAGGGTTTTAAACCCATAAATATTGAACCGTATGATGGTACAACAGATCCCGTTGTATGGATTGAGGATTTCCTCCTTCACATCCACATGGCTCGCGGTGATGATCTACATGCCATCAAGTACCTCCCACTAAAACTCAAAGGACCAGCTCGGCATTGGCTGAATAGCTTGCCAGCAGACTCCGTCGGCAGTTGGGAGGATCTGGAAGACGCATTCCTAGACAACTTTCCAGGGCACTTATGTGCGACCACCGGATGCTGATGACTTGAGCCATATAACTCAGCAGCCAGGGGAATTGGCCACACAATTCTCGACACGGTTCCTGACTAAGAAAAACCAAGTTGTCGACTGTCCGGACACAGAGGCCCTAGCGGCATTCAAGCACAACATCTGTGACGAGTGGCTTGCCCGCCACCTTGGCCAGGAGAAGCCGAAGTCTATGGCAGCCCTCACGACACTCATGACCCGCTTTTGCGCGAGCGAGGATAGCTGGTTGGCTCACAGCAACAACACATCGAGGAATCTGGGCACTTCGGATACCAAAGATGCCAACGGCAGACAACGTCATAAAATACCAAAGCGCCGCAATAACGGCAATAACACCGAGGATACGACAGTCAATGCCGGATTCAGAGGCTCTAGATCTGGTCAGCGGAAAAAACCATTTAAAAGAAGTACTCCGGCTCCGTCCAGTTTGGATCGCATACTGGATCGCTCGTGTCAAATCCACGGCACCCCGACAAGCCAGCCAATCACACCAACAGAGAATGCTGGGTGTTCAAGCAGGTCGGCAAGTTAAATGTCGAAAACAAGGACAAGGGGCTGCATAGTGATGACGAGGAGGAGCCCCGGCCGCCAAAAACGGGAGGACAGAAGGGGTTCCTCCCACAAGTGAAGACGGTGAACATGATATACGCAACCCACATTCCCAAGAGGGAGCGGAAGCATGCACTAAGGGACGTCTATGCGATGGAGCCCGTCGCCCCAAAGTTCAACCCATGGTCTGCTTGCCCGATCATCTTTGATCGCAGGGACCACCCCACTAGTATCCGTCATGGTGGATCCGCCGCACTGGTCCTAGACCCCATCATCGACGGATTTTACATCACTCGAGTCCTTATGGACGGTGCCGGCAGCCTGAACCTGCTCTATCAGGATATAGTGCGAAAAATGGGTATCGATCCCTCGAGGATCAAACCCACCAAGACAACCTTTAAGGGCGTCATCCCAGGTGTAGAGGCCCATTGCACAGGCTCAATCACACTGGAAGTGGTCTTCGGATCACCGGACAACTTCCCAAGCGAGGAGTTAATCTTTGACATCGTCCCGTTTCGCAGTGGCTATCACGCACTGCTCGGACGAACTGCATTTGCAAAATTCAATGCAATAGTGCATTACGCATACCTCAAGCTCAAGATGCCAGGACCTAGGGGGTCATAACAGTGAATGGAAACACAGAACGCTTGCTCCGCACGGAAGAGCACACTGCGTCCCTCGCAGTAGAAGCACAAAGCAGCCTTTTTAGGCAAACCACTAATTCGGCGATACAGCCCCCGGACACCTTCAAGCGAGTCCGGAGTAAAATGCAACAGGATCGCCTGGCATGTTCAGAGCTCACCTAGCAATTCGGCCCCCGTCCCAGTCCCAGTCAAGCGACGAAATCCGTGCCGCACGTACTTAATTACGCACTGAAAATACCATGGACATAGGCGGGGGCATGATCAGGGCACATCCCGCAATGCGGCTTAACCGCCCTAGGGGCTGTATACCTTTATAATTTTTTCTCTTTTAGGATCTAACTCTCTGGAAGCCCTGTCCGGCAGTACGGTTGCCAGACATATTACGGGAATGAACAACCAAGGCGGCAAGAAGCTAAGATGTACACGGGAACCCTCAGGTGGTCTCTAATAATAGTCGATATACCCGCTTTCTACTATCTATACGCAGCTTGCCCTTGGATAGGCCATGTCAAATATTCCTACTGTTTGCTTATTGCACCACTTGTACCAATACGCTTCGATGTATTATTTAAATAACAATGCATAGCATTAGTCTATTATTGCATTATTCATCCTTTTTATATATATGTTCATTTATGACAATCTGTACCCCTACGTTTGGGTACGGTCAATACACCAGGGGCTTTTGTTTACCCCATAATACGGCGCGAGAAGTCCGAAAACTTTTGACAGTGTGGCACCCCGAACTTATAGCATTATATGCATCAACTTCGAATCATGTCTTGGGTCAATAGTTGGGTTTGCCCGGCTCCCATGCATTGGTACCTTACGTTCCGCTATATCGGCTAAGGTAGCAGTGGGAGAACTACTTCGATTGTGTCCCGGTTATTCCGGACGAGCACCTCAGTAGAGAAAGCCGAAAACTGACTGTCATGATAAGGCGAGAGACTGGTCGCTCTTCGAGAGGTCTCAAGTCCTTAAAGACTTTTTCCGCTTCGGGCGAGGAGTCGGCCTTGTCCGGCTTAGGCGTGTATAGCGCCCCAAATTCGTCCTTCCGAATATTAGGGGCTTCGCCAAAATTTAAAATTGTAGACTTCTATGGCTAAGTGAGAGTGATAAAGCCTTATAGACTAATTGCCTGGTTCATTGCGCTGAACACCTCCCTTGAAGGACCCAAAATTGGGGTAAAGAGTGCTCAGGTTTATCCCGAACACCCCAATACTAGTTACATGGGGGCAGAAGCCGATGACTGGCCAACTCTCAGATTTAATAAACGGCCGCACAGAAGGTAATATTTTAAATTAAAAAAGCATCACATGGCGCAAATGAACTCGTTTCATATTACAGGATCACATGAGCATGTTCATTCAAAAATTACATCCTTGGCACATTCATCCGCCACAAGGCGGGAACCCTTCAGGACACTCTCATAATACATTTCGGGGCAGCGATGCTCCTTGCCCTCCGGCGGCCCCTCCTTCACCAGCTACACGGCATCCAGCTTCACCCAGCGCACCTTCGCCCGGGCAAAAGCCCTACATGCACCCTCGATGCAGACGGACCTCTTTATAACTTCAAGCCATGGGCAGGCATCCACAAGCCGCCTCACCAGACCGAAGTAGCTACCGGGCAGGGGCTCGCCAGGCCACATCCGGACTATAAGGCCCCTCATGGCCTGTTCGGCCGCCTTGTGAAGCTCGACCAATTGCTTCAGCTGGTCGCTCAAGGGCACGGGGTGTTTGGTCCGAGTATACTAAGACCAGAACAACTTTTCCGTCAAGCTCCCCACCTGAGCTCGGTAAAACTCCGCGGCATCCAGTACACTGCGGGGAAGATCTGCGAATGCCCCTGGTGAAAGTGCAACTATCCCTAGGTGGTTTTGGTAATTCATAACAACATATAGCTCCTTGAGCTAATGCTATTCCAAGATGACTGTTTCAGGAAAGCTCAATGATTGGCATGGCATGGATGTGAAAGTGGAACCCTCAAAATGCTAAGGACAAAGGATTGGCTCAGGCTCAAAAGCTCAAGACTCTTCATTTTATATTTTAGTGATCCAAGATCACATTGAGTCTTTAGGAAAATCCAATACTATCAAGGAGGGATGAGGTGTTGCTTAATGAGCCTCTTGCTTCACGTGCTTAGTGATATGCTCCAAAACCCTCAACTACTTTCCCATATCCACATATGACCTAAACCCTAAGCCAAACTCGGTCCTACCGATTCTTTCTATCCGGCGCCACCGAGTTTCACTTGTCATAAGCCACTGCCAAACCCTAGCAAATCGGTTCTACCGATAGGGATCTCGGTCTCACCGAGATGGGATTGCAAACTCCCTGTTTCCCTTTCGTAACTTTTCGGTCTCACCGAAAGAGCGAATCAGTCCCACCGAGATTGCGATGTAAATTCAGTGTTTCCTTTTTGTAACTTTTCGGACTCACCGAAAGAGCAAATCGGTCCCACCGAGTTTGCCTGACCAACTCTCAGGTTAGCTTATTACCAAAATTGGTCCCACCGAGTTTGTGTAATCGGTCTCACCGAGATTACGTTATGCCCAAACCCTAACCATATCGGTCCTACCGAGTTGCATGTCAGTCCCACCAAAAATCTCTAACGGTCACTAGGTTTACCTTTTCGGTCCGACCGAGTTTGTTGATTCGGTCCCACCGAGATTGGAAAACTATGTGTAACGGTTGGATTTTGTGTGGAGGCTATATATACCCCTCCACCTCCTATTCATTCATGGAGAGAGCCATCAGAACACATACACAATTCCAACTCATATGTTCTGAGAGAGAACCACCTACTCATGTGTTGAGACCAAGATATTCCATTCCTACCATATGAATCTTGATCTCTAGCCTTCCCCAAGTTGCTTTCCACTCAAATCTTCTTTCCACCAGATCCAAATCCTATGAGAGAGAGTTGAGTGTTGGGGAGACTATCATTTGAAGCCACAAGAGCAAGGAGTTCATTACCTACACACCATTTGTTACTTCTTGGAGAGTGGTGTCTTCTAGATTGGCTAGGTGTCACTTGGGAGCCTCCGACAAGATTGTGGAGTGAACCAAGGAGTTTGTAAGGGCAAGGAGATCGCCTACTTCGTGAAGATCTACGCTAGTGAGGCAAGTCCTTCGTGGGCGATGGCCATGGTGGGATAGACAAGGTTGCTTCTTCGTGGACCCTTTGTGGGTGGTTGCTTCTTCGTGGACCCTTCATGGGTGGAGCCCTCCGTGGACTCGCGCAACCGTTACCCTTCGTGGGTGGAGCCCTCCGTGGACTCGCGCAACCATTACCCTTCGTGGGTTGAAGTCTCCATCAACGTGGATGTAGGATAGCACCACCTATCCGAACCACGGGAAAAACATCCGTGTCTCCAATTGCGTTTGAATTCTCCAAACCCTTCCCTTTACATTCTTGCAAGTTGCATGCTTTACTTTCTGCTGCCAATATACTCTTTGCATGCTTGCTTGAATTGTGTGATGATTGCTTGACTTGTCCTACAATAGCTAAAATCTGCCAAGAACTAAAATTGGGAAAAGGCTAAGTTTTTATTTGGTCAGGTAGTCTAATCACCCCCCTCTAGACATACTTTCGATCCTACAAGTGGTATCAGAGCTTTGGTCTCCATTTGCTTTGATCTCCATAGCTTTTGGTGGTCATAGCCTTGGTTTCACAACCTAGGAGAGTATGGCGTCTAGCGAGGGAAATTATCACCGTAGAGGTCCTTACTTTGATGGTACTAATTTTGCTAGTTGGAAGCATAAAATGAAAATGCATATTCTTGGACATAACCCCGCCGTTTGGGCTATTGTGTGTGTTGGTTTGCAAGGTGACTTCTTTGATGGGAAAGAACCAAATCGTGAAGCTACCACGGATGAGTTGAAGATGTTGCAATACAATGCTCAAGCTTGTGATATTCTCTTCAACGGATTGTGCCCCGAAGAATTCAACAAAATCAGCCGTCTTGAGAATGCAAAGGAAATTTGGGACACTTTGATTGATATGCACGAAGGTACCGACTCCATCAAGGAATCCAAGTTGGATGTGCTTCAAAGTCAACTTGACAAGTTCAAAATGAAGGATGGTGAAGGTGTTGCTGAAATGTACTCTAGGCTTGCTCTCATCACAAATGAGATTGCCGGTTTAGGGAGTGAAGAGATGACCGATAGATTCATCATCAAGAAGATTCTAAGAGCCTTGGATGGAAAATATAATACCGTGTGCACATTGGTCCAAATGATGCCCAATTACAAAGATCTCAAGCCAACGGAGGTGATTGGAAGAATTGTTGCTCATGAGATGTCACTTAAGGATAAAGAGGAACTTCACAACAAATCAAGTGGTGCCTACAAAGCCTCATGTGAAGCCCCTACATCATCAAGTGAGAAACAAAACTTCGATGAAGAATTGAGCTTAATGGTGAAGAACTTCAACAAGTTCTACAAGAGTAGAAGCAAAGATAGAAGCTTCAAGTCAAGGTCCTACAATGACAAAAGATCTTCTAGTCGAGAGCGAAACTGCTACCGTTGTGGAAGACCCAGACACTATTCCAATGAGTGTATGGCTCCCTACAAGAGAAGAGAAGATTCTCCAAAAAGAAGAAGCAAAGAATCACCACCAAGAGAGAGAAGGAGTAGAGATGATCGTTATGAACGAGGATACTCACGGAGAAGCAAGGATTCGGAAAGGAAGGAAAAATCATCAAGGAGCTGCACAAAACGAAGACATCAAGCTCATGTTGGTGAATGGGTATCCGTCTCCGACTTCGACAGCCACTCCAAGAGAAGTTATCACTCCGACTCCGAAGATACTCAAGATGAAGGTGTTGCCGGTCTAGCACTTGTGTCAACCAACTCCTACGACATATTTGACTCACCAAATGAAGGAATTGGAAGATGCTTCATGACCAAAGGTCCTAAGGTAACACACCCCGAGTATGTTGATTTCAATAGTGATGAAGATGACTTGTTAGGTGATGATTTGCTTGTTGACAACTCTAGTGATGAATACTATGATGAAACGTCAATTAATCATGCTAATCAAGATAAAACGAAGGACAATGATAAGGAGAAGATTGAGGCTCTAACTAAAGAACTAAACACTCTTAAGTTAGCTCATGAAACTATCTTCGAAGATCATCGAGAACTTTTAAGAGCTCATGAGAAATTATGCTTTGAAAAGCTCAATCTTGAGCAAGAGCATGAGTTCTTAAAAGCAATCAATGATGATCTCCGCAAGAAAAGTTCTCCTTACATTGCCAAGCGTTTACTCTTATCCACTTACATGCCTCAAGTCAAGTCTAGTAACAAGAACAAGAAAGATTCTTCCTCTAGCAGTAACAATGATCATGCTAAATCCAATATTGTTGCTTCTAGTAGTTCTCTTGATTCCACTAATGATTCTCTTAGCCAAGTTACACTTGAGCAAGAAAATAGCTTATTGAAGGGAATTATAGACAAAGGAGTGTACAAAAGCCTTGCCGGGTGTAAGCAATTCGAGGAAATTGTGCGCAAGCAAGGAATGCACCAGAAGAATCAAGGTGTTGGTTTTGAACGAAAGTTCAATGCCAATGGAGTTGAGTGGAAGAAGATCAATACCCCAAGACAAAGTTTGTTCCTCAACAAGAGAAGTATGATACTTCTTTCAAGGGGACACAAGCTCAAGATGATCTTCCACCACAAGACTACAAGCAAAAAGGCAAGGACAAGCTTCAAGAGGAAATTGATGCATTTGAAGAAGCTCCTAAGACCTTAGTCAAGTGGATTCCCAAGACTACTTCAAGTTCCACTTCATCAAGTACGACTACAACTCCAAGGATTCCCATCAAGATGGTGTGGATCCAAAAGAAGAAGAACTAGAGAGTTCTTGAGGGTGACTCAGCCAACATACTTCACTCTTATCATTTTGGCAAGAACAAGTGCAATCAACTTCCACATCTTGCACTAGTTCAAGGAGTCACAAACCCTCTTGTTGGTAAGACAAGGGACAAGGTAACCTAAAAGTTTTCATGGACATCATCTTGTGTGTGCATCACTCTATGTCTATGGATATCCTTGCTTGTTCCTTGTGGGACTAACCCATGTAGGTATTGAAAGTGCAATTCACTCAAATGGATAGCTCCAAGTGATCTACATCAACATTGAGCATCCACATCTTCAACATCTACATGAAGTCATCATCGACAAAACCCGAGGTTAGTTCATCCCTCTAAGGGGGGATATCACATCTAGGGGGAGCTTTACTCTAAGACTTGAGCTAAAGCAACTCTAAAGATGTGAACACAACAATGCTTTTATGTAAAAGTGGTAACCCCACTTGAGCTTAAACGATGAGTATGACCTATGATCAAGTGTTCTCACTTGACTCCTAAGTCAATATACTCATATATAGATGACCTTGTCATCGCAAATTGCTTAATAGATGCTAGAATTGGTTGTGCATGCCTTGTCACATATTTCATTTGCCATCTTATTGTGTGAGCATGCTGGTTGCATATTTTACTCATTCGAGGACATCCACTTGTTGTTTTGATTGTTTGGTTTTATTTCCTTTTGCCAAGTGGATGGACAAGAATTCCTAAGAACCTCCTCTAGCTATCTATGCTTTTCTCGTCTCAAACTCTATTCATGCTACATCACAAAATTTGATCAAGTCAGATTCGAACCACTCTGTGTGAGGAGCGCTCGGAGTCCCCGATTCGTCATAGACTTAAACTTCCAAAACCTCTTTATGATTCTCGGTCTGACCGATACCCTACTTTTGGTCCTACCGAGATCATTAAGTTGATCTATGTTTTCGATCTCAGTGCAACCAATTTGAACCATTCGGTCACACCGAGTTGCAATAACTGTATACAGTTTTGCATCTCGGTGCCACCGAGTCGTTCCACTCGGTCACACCGACAGGGTCGGGCTATATATAGTCACGGGCAAAAATTTGGAAATTTCTCCGAACCCCTTCGCCCGTGCAATAGCCTGCTCTGCCAACTTGGTCTCCGGATTGTCTCCTCGCCGCCAGCCGCCTCCAGTCGCTGGTCTCCATCGCCGTCAACGGAATTCTACCCCGCCGTTGCCGCCGTAGCGAGTCTCCGCCGAACTAGGGTATGGACTCGATCTTTGTGCTATTCTCCAATCCAATTCTTAGCACATTGTGATCATCATGATTCTTGCCACGATTGAAACACTCCTATCCAGTCAATGCGCTCGTAGATTAGGTTTGATTCGAAAATTTTAGGGTTAGGTTTCCGCCGAAACCATCTCAGACCCACCGAGTTGAAAAACTCGGTCCCACCGATTTGGCTTATGCCATTGCACAAGTGAGACTCGGTCTGACCGAGAATTACTTATCGGTGTGACCGATTTTGGAACTTTGTGAAACCCTAGCAGTCTCGGTGCCACCGAACTGTGACTCGGTCTGACCGAGTTCACTAGTTTAGGTGCCAAAACTGCTTCGGTATCACCGAGTTTAAAAATCGGTAGATCCGAGATGATTTTAGTGGGAAACTAAAACTAAGTTTTTGGGTCATTCTTTTGCAAAAATCTCTGCATTTTGTGATGCTCATCTATTCTACCTCATCTATAAACTATTCACAGGGTCAGCAGTCAGCTTATTCATCATGTCAGACCAAAGTGATAGCCAGAACATGTCAGAAGAGCAAGTGCAGATGAGTGAGGGCACTAGTCCCTCAAGTTCTTCAGATGAAGGCAGCAGGAGCACCCCTAGAAATCTGCCAAAAGCTGCCACCATACAGAGGAAGAAGAGAACCTCAAACTCAGAAGATGAGGATTATGTGGCAGAAGAGGAAGCAACTTCCAAGAGAGTTGAGCCAGCACAGGGCACAAAGCCAGGCTTAAAGATCAAAAGGCCAGCAGGCAGGCAGCCTATGTCAAAGGCCAGAGCTTCAACTGAGAAACCCACTCTCATAGAGCCAGTTGCTGCTGAGGGAAAGAAGAGGAAGGAAAGAGTCAAGAAGACCGTAGCCAGAGTGCTTGGAAAGGCTTCCATCATGGAAGAAGAGGAAGAAGAAGAGGTTGTTGTACCAGCACCTAAGGCACCCAAGCTGATGGGTGATGCCATAAGATCAGGGTCAACTGCTTCTAAGGCCAAGCCAGCTCCAAAGCCAAAGCCAAAGAGGAATACAAGAAGCATCCCAGCTGCTGAGAAGAACAAGGCCCCAGTGCCTGACATTGCTAAAGAAGAAGAAGGTCAAGTGCTCAGAAATCTCAAGCCCAAGATCCCAGACGATAGTGATGCTCATCCTGTGGCTGAGGATATGAAGCTCAGGAGAGACTCAGGGCTCAGGAAGTGGAGAGAAGCAGATCCATATGCTTCAAGGAGGAGGACTGCTGTTGACTACAGGTTTCACACCAAGGAACAGCAGGACTTCTATGAGACAGTGCTGCTTGATAAGAAGCCAATAGTCTGTGATATGAGATGGGCTAACTGGCAATACATCAAGGACAATGAAGAACACTACCCTGGAGTGTATGACAGCTTTAGTGCTTGTGGAGTTGCAGACTTTGTTGGGCAGAAGCTCACAAAGTGGAACGAGGAGCTTATCATGCAGTCCTACTCCACAGCACATTTTTATCCAGATGGGAGGATTGTATGGAGGTCAGAAGGAACCAGATATCAGTCAACAGTTGCTGAGTGGGCACAGCTCATTAATGCCCCAGAGGAGCAAGCAGATGACTTGGACATTTATGCCAAGAACAAGATGGACCACAACTCTATGTCCAACATGTACAAGGAAATTCCAAATGAAGCTCTTGAAACTTTCAAATTTGGCTCAGTGCATTATCTTCTGTTAGGGCTGCCAACTATTAATTGGATTTTGAGGCACACTCTCTTGCCCAAGTCAGGTGATCACAAGATGATCAGAGGCCATGCGATCAACTTGCTACATGTATTTGATGTGCCTCAGAAGTTCAAGGTGATGAGCCTCATGGTAGAGACTATCAAGAGGACTGCAGCAGATCAGGAGAGGAGCTGTGGTTATGCTCCTCAGATTCAGGAGTTAATCAACTCGAAGATGGGCACAGGCATATACTTGTTGGACAAGGAACACCTGCCCATCCGTCCAGATTTTGAGGACAATCAAGTTGTGATGACTGAGAATGAACCATCATCTGCCCAAGCACAAGCAAAGAAGGAGAAGGCAAGGAAGGAGAAAGCTGCCAAGATGCCAACTCAAGAGGAGGCATCTGAGTACTTCTTGAAAACCAAACAAGAGCAGCTTGGTTACCTAATTGCATCCACCCTGCGGATTGAGAAAGGACTAGCCACCCTAACTCAGAACCAGGCAAGCCTAGAGAGAATCATGGAACATAAGTTCTATGACTTGGATGTCAAGGTGACAGAGATTCAGACTGCAGTGGAGCAGCTCCAGGATGACATGTAGGAGAGGAGAGGCAAGACTACAACTGATGCCTTTGCCAGAGTGCCACGAGGTCCGAGGTCGTCTGCAGTGCCAGTTGCTGACACTAGAGCTACCACTTCTGCACCAGCTACAGCCTCAGTTCCACCAGCTCCAGCATCTACTTCAGCTCCAACTCCAGCGTCTACTTCAGCGTCTACGGAAGCCTTCGTCCTTGGAGTGATCCGGACTCCACCACCACCTGAAGATCAAGCCTGAGTGTCGATCTAGCACTATGCATTTTCTAGGAACTTTTTGGTAACTTGTTGCCAAAGGGGGAGAAAAATGTATAGATCATAGGCTTCGAGAGAGAGAGAGTGTTGCTTTTTTCTCTCTTGCTTTATTTGGTGGTTTTTCGAACTTTGTTTGCTTTTGAGTGCTTGAGATACTATGTCTTTGCTCGTGAGACATTGATGATCATGTGTTTGATCATAAGCTACACTTAATGTTTGCTTAATGCTATTATCATCTTATCTATCTTATGTGATCATTCACTATTCTTGGTGATGAGTGCATGTATTTCATTCTTATCATTTTAAGCGCTCCACCAAGATGTATGTGACATGGAAGAGTAACCCATGACTCTAACTCCTTGTGCATTTGCAGTCCAAAGCAAATTTTAAATATGCACAAATTTAGGGGGAGCTCTTACTTGTCACATACTTCTCAAAGCGACGATATATTTCATGCTTATTATCATTTGTCGAAGCTTTGATCTATATGTTGTCATCAATTACCAAAAAGGGGGAGATTGAAAGTGCAACTATCCCTAGGTGGTTTTGGTAATTCATAACAACATATAGCTCATTGAGCTAATGCTATTCCAAGATGACTATTTCAGGAAAGCTCAACGATTGGCATGGCATGGATGTGAAAGTGGAACCCTCAAAATGCTAAGGACAAAGGATTGGCTCAAGCTCAAAAGCTCAAGACTCTTCATTTTATATTTTAGTGTTCCAAGATCACATTGAGTCTTTAGGAAAAGCCAATACTATCAAGGAGGGATGAGGTGTTGCTTAATGAGCCTCTTGCTTCATGTGCTTAGTGATATGCTCCAAAAGCCTCAACTACTTTCCCATATCCACATATGACCTAAACCCTAAGCCAAACTCGGTCCTACCGATTCTTTCTATCCGGCGCCACCAAGTTTCACTTGTCATAAGCCACTGCCAAACCCTAGCAAATCGGTTCTATCGATAGGGATCTCGGTCTCACCGAGATGGGATTGCAAACTCTCTGTTTCCCTTTCGTAACTTTTCGGTCTCACCGAAAGAGCGAATAGGTCCCACCGAGATTGCAATGTAAATTCAGTGTTTCCTTTTTGTAACTTTTCGATCTCACCGAAAGAGCAAATCGGTCCCACTGAGTTTGCCTGACCAACTCTCTGGTTAGCTTATTACCAAAATCAGTCCCACCGAGTTTGTGTAATCGGTCTCACCGAGATTACGTTATGCCCAAACCCTAACCATATCGGTCCTACCGAGTTGCATGTCAGTCCCACCGAAAATCTCTAACGGTCACTAGGTTTACCTTTTCGGTCCGACTGAGTTTGTTGATTCGGTCCCACCGAGATTGGAAAACTATGTGTAACGGTTGGATTTTGTGTGGAGGCTATATATACCCCTCCACCTCCTCTTCATTCGTGGAGAGAGCCATCAGGAACACATACACAATTCCAACTCATATGTTCTGAGAGAGAAACACCTACTCATGTGTTGAGACCAAGATATTCCATTCCTACCATATGAATCTTGATCTCTAGCATTCCCAAGTTGCTTTCCACTCAAATCTTCTTTCCACCAAATCCAAATCCTATGAGAGAGAGTTGAGTGTTGGGGAGACTATCATTTGAAGCACAAGAGCAAGGAGTTCATTACCTACACACCATTTGTTACTTCTTGGAGAGTGGTGTCTCCTAGATTGGCTAGGTGTCACTTGGGAGCCTCCGACAAGATTGTGGAGTTGAACCAAGGAGTTTGTAAGGGCAAGGAGATCGCCTACTTCGTGAAGATCTACCGCTAGTGAGGCAAGTCCTTCGTGGGCGATGGCCATGGTGGGATAGACAAGGTTGCTTCTTCGTGGACCCTTTGTGGGTGGTTGCTTCTTCGTGGACCCTTCATGGGTGGAGCCCTCCGTGGACTCGCGCAACCGTTACCCTTCGTGGGTGGAGCCCTCTGTGGACTCGCGCAACCATTACCCTTCGTGGGTTGAAGTCTCCATCAACGTGGATGTAGGATAGCACCACCTATCCGAACCACGGGAAAAACATCCGTGTCTCCAATTGCGTTTGAATTCTCCAAACCCTTCCCTTTACATTCTTGCAAGTTGCATGCTTTACTTTCCACTGCCAATATACTCTTTGCATGCTTGCTTGAATTGTGTGATGATTGCTTGACTTGTCCTACAATAGCTAAAATTTGCCAAGAACTAAAATTGGGAAAAGGCTAAGTTTTTATTTGGTCAAGTAGTCTAATCCCCCCCCCCCCTCTAGACATACTTTCGATCCTACACCTGGAGAGCTCCGAACTCGGGTATGTAAAAGGAAAGTTTCCTCCACATGCTTGCTTTGCATAATGAATGCCTTACCCGCTGCTATCTTGTTCACCGCATCAATCTCCTGGAGGGCCTTGTGGGCTTCAGCCTTGGTGCTCCAGACACTTCCAAGCGCCTGCGCGAGCTCGGACTCTCGCGTCTTAGAGTCAAGCTCCAAGGACTCGTGCTTTTTGGCGAGAGCCTCGAGCTCTTGCTGCACCTCGCTTACTCGGGCTTCTTGCTTCTCCCGCTCAATGCGCTCCTTGGACGCTTTGTCTTCGCCCTCGGACAGCGCCTTCTTCAGGGCCGCCACTTCGGTCGTGGCCCCTGGCAAATTCATGATGATCCTATTACTTTACACCCGAACTTCTTTTTTATATATAGACAAGGTATTGCTTACCTTTGCTCTCCTCGAGCTGCCTCTTGGTAAGGCCGAGCTCATTCTCGGACCGCTCTAGGTCCTGCTTCAGTGCAGAGACCTCTGCAGTATGTGCGGCAGCGGCCAACAGTGAAGCCTGCACATAAACATAGATATATTCTTATTAGACTCTTGATCATCATTTGATCCTCTATTCGGCCTTTCTACTCGAACGCCGAACCGAGCATCAGGGGCTACTATTTATGCGGTAATATTTTCTTATATTTTGATTGCTTACCTCAAAGCCTGTTAGGAGGCTGGCGCAAGCTTCGGTCAGTCCGTTTTTGGCGGACTGAACTTTCTTGATCAACGCACTCATGATTGTGCGGTGCTCTTCGTCGATGGAAGCGCCGCGAAGCGCTTCCAGCAAGAGGTCCGGTGCCTCTGGATAGATAGAGGACACCGGCATGGGTGGCTTGCCCCCTTAACGGGGGGTCGCCCGCTGGAGTCCGGAACCACCGAAGATTCCGGTGCAGTGTTCGGCTGGGGGCCGAACCTGGAGCGCATGGGAGTCCTGCTCCATTTGCGCCCAGGGTCCGGAAGGTCACCTCGAGGCGCCCCCAGGACTACCTCCCCCTGGCCCAGTGCCTGTTGAGACAACACCTTGACATTGTCTGCAGGGCAAGGGGTGGAGGCGGTCGGAAGAGAACCGATGTTCATATCTGACGAGTCCAACGAACCGCTCGACGAAGATACGTCGAGATGAGTTCAGGACGGACTGCATAATCATGTTCGGCATGAGGAGAAGCAGTGCAAGAAAACATACCATGAATTGCTATGGTGTCCGGATACTTAATACTTCGCTAGGGGCTTGACCCTGGGTAGCCACTCGTCGCCGCTGTAGGCGGCCGTCGTGGAGCAGTCCGGAGGGAGGGTCCTTCCCTTCTTGGACCCTTCGGCCTCCCCGGTTGGGTCGACCTTCCTTTTCTTGTCTCCCCTGGCTGGGGGGAGAACTTTCCTCCTCCTCCTCCTCGTTTTCATGGGAGGAGTGTGCGTCGGAGTCATCGGACGATGAGTCCGATACGATCTTGCGCCGGAGACCATTTCGGGTCCCCGTGGCCTTGTTCGCCGACACCTCATGAGGTGCCGGAGCCAGCATCTCCATTAGGAGAGCATCTGCAGGATCTTCAGGCAGGGGGCTGGGAAATCGAGCTCCTCTGTTGTCTTTATCCAGTCCTGTTAATGACATGGAAGCTTAGATCCCGCACATGATTTAACTGGGGCAAATAAATACCCTGTGAGATATCAAAACATACCGGATTGGCACGGCGCTTTGTGCTGAGTCCGCAGTCCTTGGTGAGGGAAGGAGGTACCTCGGCGCCCTTGAACAGCACCCTCCAGACGTCCTTGTGCGTCGTGTCGTAGAGCTCTCGCGGCGTCTGGTGCTTGGCCGGGTCGAACTCCCACAAATTGAATGCCCGTCATTGACACGGGAGAATCCGGTGGAAGAGCATGACCTGGACCGCGTTGACGAGCTTGATTTTCTTGCTCATCATGTTCCTGATGCAAGTCTGGAGTCCGGTCAGCTCTACCAAAGAACACCAGGACAGGCCCTTCTCTTTCCAGGAAGTGAGCCGCGTGGGGATTCCAGATCGAAATTTGGGGGCCGCCACCAAGTTGGTGTTGCGCGGCTTGGTGATGTAGAACCACTCTGATTGCCACCCCTTTATGGTCTCCACATAGGAGCCTTCGAGCAAGGTGATGTTAGGCATCTTGCCGACCATGGCGCCTCCGCACTCTGCTTGCTGGCCGACCACCACCTTCGGTTTGACATTGAAGGTCTTCAGACACATGCTGAAATGGGGCTTGATGCGGAGGAAGGCCTCACACACGATGATAAACACCAAGATGTTGAGGATGAAATTGGGGGCCATATCGTGAAAATCCAGCCCATAGTAGAACATGAGCCCGCGGACAAACGGGTGGAGAGGAAATCCCAGTATGCAGACGAAGTGGGTAAGGAAAACTACCCTCTCATGGGGTTTGGGTGTAGGGATGATCTGCCCTGCATCTGGCAGCCGGTGCGAGATATCCGTGGCCAGATATCCGGCTTCCCGTAACTTTGTGATGTTCTCCTCCGTGATGGAGGAGACCATCCACTTGCCTCCCGCTCCGGACATGCTTGGAGTGGTTTGAGAAGAAAGACGCGAACTTGGGCACTGGAGCTCGAGTGTGCGGGAATGGGTAAGCAAGGAGGAAGAAGGCGTGGGTGAAAAGAGTGAATCTTTGTCGCTTTATAAGGGTGGAGGAGGCGATGCGCTTCCCCACTTGACTTGTAAAATCGCTTCTTCCCCAAGCGCCGTAATTGATGGCGCGATTGGGTTACCCGCGTCCGTATTGATGAGAATCCCGTAATAAGGGGGACACAATCTCTGCTTTGACAAGACGTGTCAAGAAAACCGCCTCGCGATATGTGCGGTGCTGGTTGAGAAAAACGGTTCGAATAATGACCGGGCCATGGCATGATGTCATGCTATCAAAATGTGTCAGCAGATTAGATTTGTGGAAATATTATTCTCTCTACGGTGGTATGTGGAACTTGTTTTGCAGAGCCGGACACTATCCTTGTGTTCAAAATCTTCCAAGGAGTATTCGGAGGAGGAACCCGCCTTGCAATGCCGAAGACAATACTGCGCGCCGCACTCATCGTCATTGAAGCCTGGTTCAGGGGCTACTGAGGGAGTCCTTGATTAGGGGGTCTCCGGACAGCCGGACTATATCCTTTGGCCGGACTGTTGGACTATGAAGATACAAGATTGAAGACTTTGTCCCGTGTCCAGATGGGACTCTCCTTGGCGTGGAAGGCAAGCTAGGCAATATGGATAAGTAGATCTCCTCCCTTGTAACCGACTCTGTGTAACCCTAGCCCCCTCCGGTGTCTATATAAACCAGAGGGTTTAGTTCATAGGACAACAGACAATCATACCATAGGCTAGCTTCTAGGGTTTAGCCTCTACGATCTCGTGGTAGATCAACTCTTGTAATACTCATATCATCAAGAACAATCAAGCAGGATGTAGGATATTACCTCCTTCAGGAGGGCCCGAACCTGGGTAAACATCGTGTCCCTTGTCTCCTGTTACCATCCGCCTTAGACGCACAGTTCGGGACCCCATACTCGAGATCCGCCAGTTTTAACACCGACAGTACTCTTCGGCGTCCCGAATATTGCACTATATGCATTGGCTCCAAATCATGTCTTTGGTCTATAGTTGGGTTTCCCGACTCCTATGCTTACCACCTTACGTTCCGCTTGTTCGGCTAAGGTCGTAAAGGGAGAACTACTGCAATTGTATTTCTGGTTCGTCCGGGCAAATACCTCAGTAGAGAAAGCCGAAAACTGACTATCATGATAAGGCGAGAGCTGGTCAACGATTCGGCGACTTAGTCTTATACTACAAATCGTTGGTGATTTATTCCTTGTTATACGAGGGGCTGGTCTTTGTCCAGCCGCGTGGAAAAGGCACCTTAGTTCGGACTGTCGCGCACGCACAAGGGGCTAGTACTTAGCCCCATCGTCAAACTCCTATGGCTAAGTGAAAGTAGTAAAGCCGCATAGTCCGATTGCCTGGTTCACTTCGCGTACACCTCCTTCACGGACCAAGACGTTGGATAAAGTGTGGTAACACGCTATGCCAAACACCCCATAGTATTTATGTGGGGGCTAAAGCCGACGACTGGCAAACTTTCAAAATCAAAATGGCCGCACAGGAGGAAAATAACTTAAGATAAAAGGCATCATATTACAAGCATGGGTTCACAAAACACGGTTTTTACAACCCGGATACATCTATTCAAAAATAACGTCCTTTGAGCATTGGCCCTCTACTATTCGGGCACCCACCAGGATGTCTTCAAAGTACCTCTCCGGATTGCGGTGGTCCTTGCCTTCGGGCGGGCCTGCGGTCGCCACATCGGTGGCCTTCATGTTTGCCCAATGCATCTTAACACGAGCGAAGGCCATCCGAGCACCCTCTATGCACGCCGAATGCTTCAAAGCTTCAACTCGAGGTAGCGCATCGACGAGTCACCTCACCAAACCGAAGTAGCTGCTAGGAATTGGTTCGTCTGGCCCCAGCTGGACTATTAGATCCTTCATGGCCAGACCGGCCATCCTATGTAGCTCCATCAGCTACTTCATTTGGTCGTTTAGAGGCGTCGGATGCTCTAGAGCAAGAAACTGCGACCAGAACAGCTTCTCGGTCGAGTTCCCCCCTGGGCTCAGAAGAACTGTGTGGCATCAACGGCAGTCCTCGGAAGATCCGCAAACACGTCTATAGAACTCCATAGCCGTGTGAGTAACGCATATCCTGACCTCCAAAAATATGCTGCAACAGAAAGACCTTACCAGCTGCTATTTGCTTCGCCCGGTGGATCTCCTCGCGAGCACTTCGGGACTCGACCCATGCTGCCTTAGCATATTGGAGAGCTTTGGCTAGTTCGGATGATTGGGCCGAAGCCTTCTCCTCCAAACCCTCGCACTTGAGGATGGCATCCTTTAGCTCTTGTTCGATCTCGGCCACCCGAGCTTCGTGTTGGCGGCGGGCGGCCTGTTCGGTCTTTAGCTCTGCAGCCGCTTTGTCTGCGGCTGCCTTGTTTGCCTTCGCCTCTTTTTGGGCTTGGGCAAGGGCGCCTTTGAGGGTCTCGACCTCGGCTGCACCAACTGTGCCCATAAACACAAAGCATTTCGTGAGTTCATCTCTGAATATACCTATCACTTATGATATACAACCAAACTTTTAAATATGCATACCTTGCATCTCATTGAACCGCTTGTTAACACGGTCGATTTCATCATCGGCCAACTTCAGTTTCCGGTTGAGTTCGAAAACTTCGGTGGCTTGGGCGGTTGCCGCCAATAGGGAGGCATGTTACAAAATAGACAAGTATGTTAGCTCTTCCGAATACTATGTGGATCCTCTATCTGGTTTTTTCTCAAAATCAGGCAGAGTCTCAGGGGCTACTGTCTATGCACAGGTATATTCATTTATATGAAAAAAGCATCTAGAGCATTACGTCGCATACCTTGAGGCACTACAAAAAAATACACTTCCGTGATGATACGTGTTTGTCACAGTAGGTCGCTTTTTTGTCATGCATGTACATCCATGACAAATTTATGACAAAATCAAGATAGTCATACCTGTGCTGTCGTAGAAGTGTTCCATGACATTACCAAAATTATCATCACGGAAGTGTCCACTTCCATGACGATAAATCGCGTGTCACAGAAGTGCTTTCGTCAAGGGTGACCGACACGTGGCATCCACCGTAACGGAATGTCGTTAAGCTATCGGGTCGGGTTTTGGATCCGATAACCCGTTAACAGCCCCGATCAATGGGGATTTTCCACGTGTAAAATCATCATTGTTGGGAGGAAACACGTGTCGGCTCATCTTGGGACAGATGTCAACCACTCATTGGACGGAAGGTGCCTATGATACGTCGACACGTGGCATGGCCCAATAGAGGCCCATTCCTGTGAAAAGGCCGGCCCGTTTGACTTGGTCAAAAGGTGGTGGGCCGGCCCATGGAAAGCCTGTTAACGGCCTGTTCGCATATAGCCCATTTACAGCCCGCTAACCCAAGGCCCATTACACCCTATCTGAATTAGGCCCAGTAGCGTCATCTGGGCCATCCAATATGATTCCAGCCTGTTTTCACTTCTAGCCCATGTATGGCCCATGACGTCTTTCGGCCCATATGAGGCCCTATGTAACTCTTGGCCTATTAACGGCCCGTGGTGAAACTGGCCCGTAATGAATAGTGTATCAATTTACACCCATTAACGGCCCATGGTGAAACTGGCCCGTAATGAACAGTGTATCACTTTATACCCATTAACGGCCTGTTATTCCATTGGGCCGTTTCCAGCCCATGTTATCTTTCGGCCTTCTCAGAGCCCATTTATTCTCGGGCTCATTTCCAGCATTCGTTTACTTATGGCCCGTTACTGTCATTTTCTGCTTGTGGGCCAAATTCAGCCCGTGGTTACAGTCGGCCTGCTTGTGGTCCGTTAATACGTTGGGCCATTTTCACAGCGTCATCAAATACGGCCTATTAACGATGGCCCGTTATGGTCGGCCCATGAACGGACGGTTCCAACTCTAGCCCGTTTACGGCCATAATGCGACATGTTATTGGCCCATGTTTGGCCAATCGATCATACAGCCCGTATAAGGCCCATTGATGATACGACCCGTAGAAGGCCCATTGTTTCTACGGCCTATAGAAGGCCTACTGTTTCTACGGCTCGTAGAAGGCCCACTGTTTCTACGGCCCGTAGGAGGCCCAGTGTCACTACAGTAAATATTAGCCCATGGTTATTGTGGCCTAGTTTTAAAAAATAGGTTATTGCAGCCACTAGTTAACCGCGGAAAAAGAACTGCAATGACTACAAGCAAACAAATAAACAAGACAACAAGGAAATAAATAAGCAAGCAACTAACACTAGGCTATCACGGCTATTACACATATTACATCCACTGGGCATCAAAGTTCGCCACCAGTGCAAATATAGGGAACAAAGCAGCATATTATATACACTGGCCGTCAAAATTGGCCACCAGTGCAAATAAACGCGGCAACAAAACAAGAGCATAATTGAAACAACTTCAGAAGAGCTCAAGAAACGTTATCCTACGTATCCACCATGCTGGCAATAAGCTTAGCAAGCTGATTAGCTTTGTCCTGTTTGGCGCTAAAATCCTCCAACGCTTGCTGTTGCACCAGAAAGTATGCATCTGAATGCTCCAGGGACTTCCGCAGTCCTTCCGCTTCTTGTTGCAGCACAGCTGATCGATGTCTTTCAGCTTGTAGTTGAGACTCAAGAAACCGAACTGATTCAGACAGTGAGTTTGAATAGCTTGTGCAAGCGGTAGTGGCCGGTAACTCGAACACTAAACCAAGACAGGATGTGTCACTATCCTGAACCTTATCTGCATTACTTCCTTTACCATTGCTTAATAAGGCACTCTTCCCCAATATTCTGTCAGCATTCTAAAAGAGAAACAAGCAGACACATAACAAGTTTAGCATGTACTAGTATATGAAACTCATTTCGGTAAACCAGTTCATTAGTAAGGTGGACAGGATTAAACTACGAAATCTTCTATTGCCAAGTACTAGTACATAATAAAAGCATCAAACAAACATATATCTATGTCCTATGGTAGCAATGGAATCTTAAATTAGAACAGTTGTTCTTCAGGTTTAGGCACTTGTTCTACATGAACAGAGTACAGTAAGACGCAAGAATATAATACTTAAAAATAGAAAATGAGCTCATAGACCTTACCACATTCTAGGTTTGGGACCAGTACAGAACAAGGCATTCCCAGTCATCGTCCAGTAAATGTGTCTCAGGAGAACGTAAGGGAATTTGATGAGTTTCTTTGCCAGTGAAGTACATTTTCTTCAGGTAATTCCGATACTGCCACCAAGCATTCTTGAAGATAGGAGAGGTATTAGCACACGTTACCTCATCCCGAGTTTCCAAATCGGTCCTTCTCTATAGAGAAAAATGGGAAAATTTGCTGTATTATAACCATCATGGAGGTAGGATGTATGGGACGAAGCAAAGTAATTGCCATGAATAACATTACTTACACATAACTCGTGGACAAACACCTGCAACTGGCATTTTCCTTCATCTTCAGTATAATATTTCCAAGATGGGAAGATACGCACATATGATTTAACAACATCAAATGTGATAGATGCTAAAGTACGACTAGCTGGTTGTGCTTCCTCCACAGGAATAGGCGTACTAACTGGTGGAGTTGGGGTTCGTCGTGATAGTACTGGCTCTTTGGGCACTGGAGCTGCCTTACTAACTGCTCTTGTTTGCGAGCTCTATGGTGGAGATGGTGTTGTGTCAACAAGAACTGGGTTACTATCGGCTAGGGTTGGGGTTAGATTGGGTGAAGCTGGTTCTCTGTCCATCGTAGTAGGGGTACAATCTGCGAGAATTGGTAGGGCTGGTTCTTGTGCATGTACAACCGGGGTGCTATCTCCACCAAGAGGTAGCACTGTTTTATTTGAAGACCGTGTTTTTAGTCCGCTAGATACTAGCATCACCTGCTCCAATTCAAATGGCTGATAAACAGGAAACATAGTTGAATGTACAGACATTGTATGAGACACAGATGCAATAGATAGTGTGGAAAAAAGAGGGCATGAAATAGTTGACATGTATATTGTTTAACTAAAACGGATAGCATGACATAATTTCACATATATGATGTCTATCTAAACTGGATAGCATAGCATAACATAATTCAAAGATATGATGAATAACTAAACAGGATCGCATGACATAATTCACCTACATGTTATCTAAGTAATCAGGATCGCATCATTTAATTCACATATGTGATTTATATGCTAAACAGAGGGCATTCAATATGATGTCTGAACTAAGAACATGGTGATGAATATTGTGTATATGATGTCTAAACTATCCAATGCAAGACACCGTATGCATGATATGAGAAGTATAACCGTGCCAAGTTAGAGCATACACCTCAGTGGGGGAATAGGACTGGTCATCTGTCTCTGAATCCATCTCTGAGGAGCTATCGGGACCCAACAAGAGATCTGCTTCGACAGGTAGCACTGTCTGCTCTGAAGGCCTTGTTTTCACTCCAGATTTTTCCATCACCCACCCAAATGGCTGATTCACAGGAAGAGTAGTTTAATGTACAAACATTGTCGACAAATGAAAATGTAATGAAGAAAAGGATGGGCAAGATATCATTCAAATATATGATGCCTGGTTAAACAGGATGGCATTGCACATTTCACATATATTATGGCTGGCTAAAAGACATGAGACTGCATAATTCCCATATATGATGTAGAAACTAAATAGGTGGCATTACAGAACATGTCTAAACTAAGAAGATGACATATATGATGTCAAAAGTAGGCACTGCAAGGCAACATATGCATGATATGACTAACATCATCATGCCAAGGTAGAGCAAACACCTTGGGGGGTAAATAGGAGTGGTCAGCGGCGTCCGAATGCGCCTCAGAACAGATATCTTCCTCTGGATTACAATCTGGAGAGGGGTGGGGAGGGTTTTCCATTGAACCCACCATGGAGCGATGTCTGCATGACATTGTATTGCCGCGCAAAACTCTTCTCTTTTTCTCTACATGTTCAGCATGACTGTGTACAATATCTGACAAGCATACGAAAAAATATGGTGAGATTATGTAAGGAGAGCATGCAGAAATTTAGAGTGATGGTAACAACCAGTGGATCGATGTTTTTCCGTTGAACCAAAATAGCCCTAATGGATCGACGTGAATGTATAGTAATAAGTGATGCAACAAGTGTACAACCTCTTTGCCGTAGCCATGTTGACCTCAGCATCATTGGGTTGGTCGCTAAAGCAGTTGAGGCAGAGGTGGCTGTCGGAGGTGTGGAGGAAGATCTAAGGGCGATGTAGACGGCGTCCAGGGCACTGCTATGTTGTGATGGATCGTTCTGTCGTTGGAGCAGCTCCGGTGAGCCGTAAGACGTCAAGGCTGAAGCAGCACAAGACAGACATCGTCAATCTCAAGTGGGATTCTAATAGCATCTCCAATAGATGATGTAAAATGGATGTAAAATTAACATCACCAAAAACTACCTGACTACAACAGATGAGGTAAAAACTATTGACTCTGAACTTAACTGTCGAAACTGAAATTTACTGTGGAATCTGAATGCTACTGTCGAAACTGAACGCAATGGTAGCAGAGAGGCACTTGACATGTAGTTTAGGGAGGGCCTGTAGTTCATCTTCAACCTGCACCCCCCTGAGCCGCCAGCCACCACCAGTCGAACCGCCGGCCCCAGCGCCGCCTCGCCACCCCGCAACAACTCGCCATTGCCGCCCCGGCCAGCCCTCTAGGCCCCCGCCCCCACCCTGAACCCTAAGATAGATAGTGGGGTACCTCTCCGGCGAGCCCCCATCCCCACTGCGGGTGGTTCTTCCTTAACTCTGGCGAGCCCCCCCAACCCCTAAAATCGACTGACCCAAAAGTCGATCCAGTCGACTGAAGTGTGGCTTAATCGGAGCAGAGCAGCAGCACGAGTGAGGGGGAGAGCAGCAGCAGCAGCTGGGCGAGCGAGCGAGCGAGCGAGAGCCGGAGTAGCAGCAGTAGATCCGGCTAGTATGGCCGCCGCCGCCGAAGGGGTCTCGCACTAGGGGAGAGCCGCCGTGGAGATGTCGCCCGTGGCGCCGGCTTCAAGGTAGCCGCTCGATGGGGGTGCGGGATGGAGCACCATCGGTGCCGGGAGGTCGAGTTAAGGAGAAGGTGCGATGCGGTGAGTGTACAACCTCTTTGGTGGCGCCGAGTAGGCCTCGGCTTCGTCCGAGGAGTCGGTGAGGATGCTACGGTTCCGGTGGAGCAGGTTAAGGCGACGCTCTGGGGATGGAGCAGCCGCGATAGACGAGGCGATCGTCGGAGCAGCTCCTTGGAGGTGGAGGACGGGGCGGCTGAACAAGCGGGACGGCGAGATGGACGACAGATCCTCATCCGGGGAGGTGGACGAGGGACGTCGAGCTGTTGTGGTGGACGACGTCCTAGGGGAAGAGGCTCCGGCTGGGCAGTGGTGACGTGGCGGACGGAGGAGTGTGGGGTTTCGCGGCTGGAGCGGAAAGGTTATGGCGGCCTGGGATTTCGAATGGCGAAAAGGGGGCGATGGGAGGGGGTGAAGCATGACTTAGGAACGCGCTTCTCCAAAATGTAGGGTGTGTTACAAAAGTACCCCCCACCGATTTGAACTAGTGGCCCTTTCGGCTCAGGGTTAGAAGGGGGATTTCACGTGTCGGGATTTGGCAGCTGGAGGGAGTTTTCGCGCGCGTTGTAATTACGGGATAGCAAGGCGCGGGTAGTGAAGGCGCCTGTTTTGGGAGCACGATATCTGAATTTTCGGGATATAACAAGACGCGAGTTGAATTTTAAGGACAAGCCTAATGTGTAGTAATATTGTACTTGTACGTACCAAATCAGTTCGCACTTCCCTCAACCAAAAAGAAAACGAAAAAATAAAACTATTCACACCACTCAAAGAGAGAGTCTTGCCCCGTTTTACTATACAAATGCTATTCAAAGCTACTCCCTCCTTCCATCTATATAGGGCCTAATGCGTTTTTCGATGCTAACTTTGACCAAATATTAGAGCAATGATATATGAGATGCAACTTACACAAAGCACACCGTTAAATTCGTCTGTGAAAGGTTCTTTCAATGATATAATTTTCACATTGTGCATGTCATGTACTATTAATCTTGTCAATAGTCAAAGGCGGTCTTAAAAATCTCATTACGCCCTATATAGATGGAAGGAGGGAGTATGAATCCATGTTATGTCCGATAAAATTTTTTTGCTTGCTGTATAATGCATGTAACCTACTCATACCAACATTTTAGTGCATTCCAAATGTCTATACTACCGCTGCAATTCGAACTAAATTTGAATTTGTTTCTCTATGTCAATAAGAATCTACAATCATGATTGTTGCCAACTTCAACCATCATAGTTTCCTTGCTATCCGCTGATACGTCTCCAACGTACCTATAATTTTTGATTGCTCCATGCTATATTATCTACTGTTTTGGACTATATAGGGCTTTATTTTCCACTTTTATATTATTTTTGGGAATAACCTATTAACCGGAGGCCCAACCCAGAATTGCTATTTTTTTCCTATTTCAGTGTTTTGAAGAAACGGAATATCAAACGGAGTCCAAACGGAATAAAACCTTCGGGAACGTGATTTTCTCACCGAACGTGATCTAGGAGACTTGGACCCTACGCCAACGCATCAGAGAGGCGGTCACGAGGGTGGGGGGTGCCCCCCCTAGGGCGCGCCCCTGCCTCGTGGGCCCCTCGGAGCTCCACCGACATACTTCTTCCTCCTATATATACCTACGTACCCCCAAACGATCAGAACAGGAGCCAAAAACCTAATTCCACCGCCGCAACTTTCTGTATCCACGAGATCCCATCTTAGGGCCTGTTCCAGAGCTCCGCTGGAAGAGGGCCGTCATCACGGAGGGCTTCTACATCATCATAGCCCCTCCGATGAAGTGTGAGTAGTTTACCTCAGACCTTCGGGTCCATAGTTAGTAGCTAGATGGCTTCTTCTCTCTTTTTGGATCTCAATACAAAGTTCTCCCTGTCGGTGTCAAAACCGGCGGATCTCGGGTAGGGGGTCCCGAATTGTGCGTCTAGGCCGGATGGTAACAGGAGGCATGGGACACGAAGTTTTACCCAGGTTCGGGCCCTCTTGATGGAGGTAAAACCCTACGTCCTGCTTGATTAATATTGATGATATGGGTAATACAAGAGTTGATCTACCACGAGATCAGAGAGGCTAAACCCTAGAAGCTAGCCTATGGTATGATTGTTGATGTATATGTTGTCCTATGGACTAGAACCCTCCGGTTTATATAGACACTGGATAGGGTTAGGGTTACATAGAGTCGGTTACAATGGTAGGAGATCTGAACATCCGTATCGCCAAGCTTGCCTTCCACGCCAAGGAAAATCCCTTCCGGACACGGGACGGAGTCTTCAATATTGTACCTTCATAGTCCAGGAGTCCGGCTGAAGGTATAGTCCGGCTATCCGAACACCCCCTAATCCAGGACTCCCTCAGTAGCCCCCCGAACCAGGCTTCAATGACGATGAGTCCAGCGCGCAGATTGTCTTCGGCATTGCAAGGCGGGTTCTCCTCCAAGTTCCGTGTACCTGTTTGAATAAAGTCCGGTTTCTTGTAGATGTTGCGCTCCTTGGCTTGTACGCCCAATAATGGCCGTTTTCCACGTGTCAAATGAATATGAAAAGTCTGAGTGTTTTTACGTTCACACCCCTAGCCGTGTAAATAAGTTGCCCCTTTTAAGGGGATGAGGATTTAGATCCAATCCACACCTTCTCCTCTCCACGAGTGTTCATCAGAGCACATCCGACAAAGGTCCATTCCACCATGGCCAGCCGCCGCAACTCCTCCTCTCGCTCTCCTAGCCCTAAGCCTGGATATTGGGAGAGATGTTCTACTCCGCATAGCAAGCTGTGATGCTTCAGACCAAGGGATTTCTCCCCCCAGTCTATATGGTCCCGGTCCGAGCCGGTCTTGCCATCTACAACGGCGGAGAGCAAGCAGAGAATGCCCCTAATCCATCCAAAGGAGAGCGGGTGTGCCTTGTTCCTTACTTAATAAGGGGGCTCAGATTTCCCATCCACCCGTTTCTCCGGGGGCTGCTGGAGTTCTACGGCCTCCAGCTACATCATCTCACGCCTGCCTCAGTATTGCATATCGCGGGCTTTGTAGCCCTCTGCGAGCGGTTCTTGGGTATTGAAGCTCATTTCGGACTATGGAAGGAGCTATTTTGCCTCGTGCCCCGTTCCAAGATAGGGTCAATGTATCAAGTGGGTGGAGCCGAAGTATGGTGCATCGTCGGGATCGGATATCTGTCCGGAACCCCAAAGAAGGTGTCCGAAGACTGGTCCTCGGAATGGTTCTATATAGAAGACGTCCCGCTACCGGATCCTGTCCGGATCAGCCTCCCAGAGTTTGATAATGCTCCTTTAAAGAAGCGCCTAAGCTGGCGTCCACGGAGCCCTCAAAGGGAAAGTGACAGGGACATCATTTATCTCATGGGCCGAATAAGATTGTTAGCCCATTCTGGACTAACCATGATCGGAGTTATGGCCGAATGCATCATGCGGGGGGTGCAACCACTTCGGTACAGAAGCCACCCTATGTGGGATTTCAACGGGGAGGACGACGCCACCCACTACGGCCGTAAAGGGCCAGATTCAATTGCTGCTCTATTAGAGATCTTGTCCACTTTGTACAAGGGAGAAGAGGAGGAATTTCTCCGCGTCAACCCACAGGGTGGATTCTCCATGCACAATCCCCCAAGCTGGGTAAGTGGTCGCATTTACTTGCTCATCCGTTTAGTGTTCCCATTGTTAAATACTTAGTCTGATGACTTCAACGCAGGAACTACGTCGGGCCGTTAAGGACATAAGCAGCCCGCCTCCACAACCCGAGGACTCAGGACGGTCTCTCGACCCGGCCTCTCAAGAGGATCCGGACATATCTGTGGAGCTGATTGATGGAGTGTTCCATCAATTGAGCGAGGACATCGCCCTGGTGGCCATTACGGCCGATTACCCAGGGCTAATCCGAACACCCCAGGTACCTGAGACCGAAGTCCCTGTACCCCGGACAGGGGTCCGTCCACGCGTGTTTAATTTCCTGATTGCAATCGAACTTTACAGGGGAGGTTTTTGAGGTAGAAGGCCGAACCTGCGGCGGCGAACCAACCAGGGGCCGCAGGGCCCCATGGGCAGAAAAGAGGTGTAGTCCGAACCGAGGCATCAGCACGAAGGTATGGCGCGCCCCTTTATCTCAGTTGTTATACCTCTGAGGCATATTTGACACTTGTGCCCTTTTCAGGACAAAGAGACCTCGCTGGACTATATCCGGAGAGGCTTCTAATCGTACCTCCACTAGCCAGGCTCCAAAGCCTGGTCCGGGGGCGGAAGCGAACGCGAGGCGTGTGCAAGACGTTCCTCCGATGGAGGATGCGGACGGGTTATCTGCCACCAACTCAGAGGTGGAAAGTGCCATGAACCACAGGCGTCGCCGGACAATTCTTTGCGACGCTTGCTTCTCCCAAGAGGCATTAGATGCCTTCAATTCGGGAGATGCGCACCTCCGTGCCGCTCAAAATGGTTTAGCCAGAGCCACGGAGCAATATGTAAAATACATACGGGTAAGAAAATTTTGGTAAATATATATGTAGCAGCAGCCCCCGAGACTGAAAACAGTTAGAATAACTGGTTTAAGGATCATTTGAAATGCAGGTTCTTACAGAAAAGAATTCCCTACTGACCCAGGAGCTGGACAAGTGCAAAGCCCAACTGGAGGCCGCACTGGCCGCGGCGGGGGAGCCTAAAGAGACCCCCGCTGGTAATATACATTTCGAAAGATAAGTATGTGGCGAAGCACGGCTTTTGTGCGAATCTGACAAAAAAATTGCAGATGGCGCCGGATTGAATCTGGAAAGGCAACACCTCGAACGCCAACAAAGGGCTGGTGAGAGGGTGATGTTAAAGGTGATGGGGGAGAAGAACATTCTCCAAAATGCCAACACCCGGCTGGGCGTCGAGCTAAAAGATGTTCGTGCCCAGCTGTCAGAATCCGTGAAGGAGAATCAGCGGCTTCGGCGCGGCATATTTAGTAAGTGCTTGAACGAACCTTTTAAAAGAAAGTTCGGCGGTGCCGTTGATTAACAGAGCAATATCCGTAGGTATGTTAACAGGTCATCCTGCAGAGGAGATGCCCGGTTCTACAGGTGACCTTCTTCCCGAGCTCTTGCAATTGCTCGATCGAGTTCGGCAGGTGATGCGAGGCGTCGCCCAGGTCCTGTGGCCATCCGTCTCCACACCCGAAGGTCTTGGAGAGCTTGCGGAGAAGCTGAGGGGAGCACGGCGGCGCTTTCAGTTGTGGAAGATATCAGCCTGCCGTCAAGGCGCTAGGGAGGCCTGGGCCATGGTGAAGATGCGGTATTCACAGGCCGACCCCAACCATATGGCCGAGGTTGGTCCTGTAGAGCCTGATGGGAAGGAGATCCCTGTGAGCTTAATATATGGCCAAGTAGAGTTGGCCGCAAAGTATTCCTAGCAGGACTGTAAATTAGACAGCCTGTTAGATGGTATTGAAGAGGAGAACAATCAGTAAAAATGACTATGTAATTTAATTGACATTTATAATGCCTTCTAGCCGGATTGTAGATCATTTGTCATGGCCGACCTTTTCGCTTCAGCCTCGGGACCTAATGGTCCGGAGTGTGTCTGAATTCCCATGCGGTTATATAGGAACTGGGGAATGCGTGGAGACCAGGCGTAGGGGTCATTATGGCGTGAACAGACAAGTGCCCGACTAGTTATGTTATATTACATGGTTAGTAAGAAACATCTTCCAGGGAGAATAGTTCCGTTAGGGGTTCCTTTCCCTGGGAGGCATGCCCTAAAGTGCATGTCCATGCTACGAAGAGAAACGCAGGAAAAACATCTGGGGGCACGTGGAAAAAATAAAAAAGATTGTCTTTAGTTCACCGACCGAATATTCCCTTAAGAACGCTAGCTTTCGGCTTCACCCAGTCTGAGGTACACGTCCGGCTGACCAGGTAGTAACAATCGCAGAGGTGCTCCCTTTACCTTCTAGCCGAACAATCGGGAACGCAGGGGTAAGCACAGGAGCCAGGCAACCCAGCTTGGCCAAAACTTAAGTAATATCAATGCATATAGTGGTGAATAAAAGGTACACACGGAAGTTTGACACATGTGTTGGGCGTGAAGCCCGTAGAAATAAGCTTTTGTTGAAAGAAGCCCCCAGGTTTACTGAGCGCGGATAGCGCATCAATTTGTGAGCCTTTAAAGGTTATAAGAGAGAGAAAAAGGAAGAAGGAGAGAAATGTAAGACGGACAGTATATAAAAAATGGAGAGAGTAAGGAGACGAACACAGGATCCGGCGCTAGGCATAGAATCTTCGGAGACGGGCTGCGTTCCATGGGTTCGGCTTGATTCGGTTATCCGATGCGTTTCGCAGGCGGTACGCTCCACCAGTCAGGACTTGGTCAATTATGAAGGGACCTTCCCACTTGGGCTTGAGTTTGTCCTTTTTCTTGTCCGGCAGGCGTAGAACTAATTCGCCAACGTTGTAATTTTTGCCCCGTACTTCTCTGCTTTGGTATCTTCGAGCTTGCTGTTGATAGAATGCGGAATGGGCTTTCGCCACATCACGCTCCTCCTCTAATGCGTCCAAACTGTCTTGCCGATCGAGCTCGGCTTCTCTTTCCTCGTACATGCGTACTCGAGGTGAGTCATGAATTATGTCGCAAGGCAGAACTGCCTCTGCGCCGTACACCATGAAGAATGGTGTGTATCCGGTGGTGCGATTCGGCGTGGTCCGCAGCCCCCAGAGTACGGAGTCGAGCTCCTCTACCCAATGCATGTTAGATTCCTTGAGGGACCACACTAGTCTGTGTTTGATGCCGCCAATGATGAGACCATTTGCATGTTCGACCTGGCCGTTAGTTTGTGGGTGATTGACGGAAGCATAATCGTGCTTTATGCCCATGTTTTTGCACCAGAGTTTCACCTCGTCGGCCGTAAAGTTCGTGCCATTATCAGTGATGATGCTGTGGGGGACGCCGTAATGGTGTACGACCCCGGATATGAAGTCTATCACAGGTCCGGATTCGGCCGTCTTAACAGGCTTGGCTTCTATCCATTTGGTGAACTTATCCACCATGACCAGTAAGTATTTGTGCTTGTGGGTTCCGCCTTTAAGGGGTCCAACCATATCAAGCCCCTAGACCGCAAAGGGCCAAGTGATGGGGATAGTTTGGAGGGCAGTGGGTGGCATATGGCTTTGGTTTGCAAAGAGCTGGCAGTCGGTGCATCGTTGGAATAAGTCCTGAGCGTCTGCCCCGGCCGTCAGCCAATAAAAGCCTGTACGGAAGGCCTTGCTTACCAGGGACCGGGCTGCAGCGTGATGACCGCCGAGTCTGGCATGGATTTCAGCCAGGAGATTCCGCCCCTCCTCTTCGGAGATGCACCTTTGAAGGACTCCGGTAGTGCTTTTCTTATAAAGCTCTCCCTCGTGGATTCTGTAGGCTTTGGATCGCCGCACTATGCAGCGTGCTTCATTTTGGTCCTCGGGGAGTTCCTGCCTAGTAAGGTAGGCGAGGAATGGTTCTGTCCATGGGGCGATGACGGCCATTATTACGTGGGCTGAAGGTGTTATTTCAATGGCAGAGCCTCCGATTGTGTCCGAATGTTCGGTGTCGGGCAGTGCGGTTGGGTCCGGGCTGTTATTGTTTGGCTCCCCTTCCCATGCCACGGATGGCTTGAAAATCCTTTCCAAGAAGATGTTGGGGGGGACTACATCGCGTTTTGCGCCGATGCGTGCCAGGACATCCGCCGCCTGATTGTTTTTCCGGGCTATATGGTGAAATTCAAGTCCCTCGAACCGAGCTGACATTTTTAGGACGGCGTTGCGGTAAGCTGCCATTTTCGGATCCTTGGCATCGAAGTCTCCATTTATTTGGGAGATTGTGAGGTTCGAGTCCCTGCGCACCTCTAGGCGTTGGATGCCCATGGATATTGGCATCCGGAGACCATGTAGAAGGGCCTCATATTCGGCTGCATTGTTGGAGTCCGTGTACAGAATCTGTAGTACGTATTGAACTGTGTCTCCTATGGGGGACATCAAAACGACGCCAGCCCCCAGTCCAGCCAACATTTTGGAGCCGTCGAAATGCATGATCCAATTTGAATATGTGCCGTACTCTCTAGGGAGTTCGGCCTCCGTCCATTCTGCGACGAAGTCGGCCAAAACTTGTGACTTGATGGCTCGTCATGGCTTATAAGTTATGTCAAACGGGAGGAGCTCAATGGCCCATTTTGCAATCCGGCTCGTTGCATCACGGTTGTTTATAATGTCGTTAAGTGGTACTTCCGAGGCTACTGTTATTGAACACTCTTGAAAGTAGTGTCGTAGCTTCTGGGATGCCATGAATACCGCGTACACAATCTTTTGATAATGCGGGTATCATGATTTGCAGGGAGTGAGGACAGTGGACACATAATAGACTGGCCTTTGAAGGGGGAATTTGTGTCCATCCGCTTCTCGTTCGACGACGAGCACTGCGCTTACCACCTGATGTGTTGCTGCGATGTACAATAGCATTGGTTCGCCGGTGTTTGGCGCGGCCAGGACTGGGTTTGTTGCCGGTATGGCTTTTATTTTGTCGAGTCCGACCGTGGCTGCGTCCGTCCATTTGAAGTGTTCGGTGCGCCGAAGGAGGCGGTAAAGGGGAAGGGCCTTTTCTCCTAAGCGGGAGATAAAGCGGCTTAGAGCCGCCACACATCTGGTTAACTTTTGTATTTGTTTGAGGTCCTTTGGGATATCCAGTTGCGACGGAGCTCGGATCTTGGCTGGATTTGCTTCAATTCCTCTGCTGGATACAATGAAGCCCAAGAGCTTTCCGGCTGGAACGCCAAAACGCATTTTTCCGGGTTGAGCTTGATGTCGTATGTTCGGAGATTGTCAAATGTGAGTCTCAAGTCGTCTACTAGAGATTCAACATGTATTGTTTTGACGACCACATCATCTACATATGCCTCCACTGTTTTACCAATCTGGCTTGCCAAGCATGTCTGAATCATGCGCTGGTATGTTGCGCCGGCGTTTTTGAGCCCGAAGGGCATCGTGTTGAAGCAGAATGGCCCGTATGGTGTGATAAATGCCGTCACGGCTTGGTCTGGTTCTGCCATCTTGATTTGATGGTAGCCAGAATATGCGTCGAGGAAACACAACGAATCATGTCCTGCGGTCGCATCGATAATTTGATCGATGCGGGGGAGGGGGAAGGGATCCTTTGGGCAAGCCTTGTTAAGGTCTTTAAAATCAACACACTGGCGCCAGGATTTGTCCTTCTTTGGTACCATCACCAGGTTTGCTAGCCAGTCCGGATGTTTTATATCTCTGGTGAATCCGGCCTCTAATAGCTTTGCTAGCTCCTCTCCCATAGCCTGTCTCTTAGGTTCGGAAAAACACCGGAGAGCCTGTTTGACAGGTTTGAATCCTGTTTGGATATTTAAGCTGTCCTCGGCCAGCCTGCGTGGGATTCCTGGCATGTCTGAAGGGTGCCAGGCGAAAATGTCCCAGTTCTGTCGTAGGAACTCTCGCAATGCGGCGTCAACATCAGGGTTTAACTGTGCCCCAATGGAAGCTGTTTTATTAGGGTCCGTTGGATGGACTTGGGATTTGACAATTTCGTCCGCTGGTTTAAAGGAGGTGGATTTGGATCTTTTGTCGAGTACCACATCGTCCCTATTCACCGTAGAGCGTAGCGCAGTCAGCTCCTCAGCCGCTAGGGCTTCGGATAGTGCCTCGAGGGCCAGTACGGCTGTTTTGTTTTTGGCGCGGAGTGCTATGTCTGGATCACTAGCGAGAGTGATGATCCCGTTAGGCCCGGGCATCTTGAGCTTCATGTACCCGTAATGGGGTATTGCTTGGAAAATTGTGAATGCTTCCCGCCCTAGCAAAGCGTGATAACCACTGCTGAACGGGGCCACGTGGAACGTGAATTCTTCGGACCTGTAATTGTCCGGCGTGCCGAACACCACATCTAGTGTGATTTTTCCTATACAGCGCACTTCCCGACTGGGGATTATTCCTCTAAAGGTTGTGCTGCTTCGCATGATGCGGTTCCAGTCTATATCCATTTTTTGGAGAGTTTCCCATAGATGAGGTTCAATCCGCTGCCGCCGTCCATGAGTACCTTGGTGAGACGAAAGCCGTCCACTATTGGACTGAGGACCAATGCGGCTGGTGCTCGGGCTGTTCGGAATTTAGGTTCATCACTTGCGTTGAATGTAATGGCCGTGTCGCTCCATGGGTTTATTGTTGCTACTTGGTAGACTTCGGCAAGGCTGCGGAGTGTCCTTTTTCGCATTTTATTTGATGCGAAGGTCTCAAATACTGTTAATACCGTATTGGTGTCTCTGGGGTGGCTTTTTGTGGCTCCGGGATTAGGAGGTTTTCGCCAATTTTGGCCACCTGCCGGAGTATCCAACATGCTCTAAGGCTATGAGTTGGTGTGGCGTCCTCTGTACTATGAATTTTACAGGGTCCATTAAGCCATCCTTCCAGTACGGTTCCATGCCCTGAAGTGGGTTTTTGCCTTTTGGTGTTTGACCCGGGTGTCTGGCGATGATGCACCCTTTTATTTTGGACTGGGCTTGCCTTAAGGGCCGGATTGTCCCAAAATTTTGTTTCAGTTTTCCGGGCTCTTTCCACCGCACAGTACTTCCGTACTATGGACGCTAAGTCAACGAAGCGTGTAATATCACGGCGACTTATGGCGTTGAGTATTCCCTTGTCCGTGCAATTATTGCAGAAGGATGAAATTGCGTCTTCCTCGCGGCAGCCCTTTATCCTATGCATAACCAGGAGGAATCTGGCCTAGTAATGATGTACTGTTTCTTTGGGCTCTTTCCTGATTTGGGATAGATCGCTAATGTTCGGGTGGGTGGGTGGAATTGAATCTGAAGCCTTACCCCTTCTGAGGCTCAGAGGCCGAGGTATTTCTGAACTCGAAAGTTTGGATTCCTTGATGTCGTCCAATGAATCTAGTCCGTCGCCTAATTCTTGGTTCAGGTCTTGAGTGATATCCTCCCCTCCGCGGACATCCGGCTTGGAGGGATCGGGAATCCGGACGTAGCGAGTCCTTAGGATAGATGAAGGGTCGCCGCACTGTCCCTCTTCCACGGCAATGTGATGGGTGGCTTGGGGAGAGTTAATCTCTCTCAGATCGGTTTTAGGCCCAATCTGGTCGTAATCCGTAGCGACTCCCAGGGCGGCGAAGCGATCCAAGAGCTCGTTTATGGAGGAAAGCTCTATTGGATTTAACTGCTCGGCAAGTTCCAAGTTGACATGAAGATTGTTTACGATGGCTCGAGAGGTCATCGTCAGTGTAGAAGCCGAGCAGGTGGTCATAAGAAAACTACCTAGCCGGAGGGTTTGGCCGACAGCCAAAGCTCCCTTAGCAACGGTGCCGTCTTTAAAGATGGGGCGAGGCATCCTTCCTGATGGCGACGACACAGAGGAACTCTCAATGAAAGCACCAATGTCGGTGTCAAAACTGGCGGATGTCGGGTAGGGGGTCCCGAACTGTGCGTTTAGGCCGGATGGTAACAGGAGGCAGGGGACACGAAGTTTTACCCAGGTTTGGGCCCTCTTGATGGAGGTAAAACCCTACGTCCTGCTTGATTAATATTGATGATATGGGTAATACAAGAGTTGATCTACCACGAGATCAGAGAGGCTAAACCCTAGAAGCTAGCCTGTGGTATGATTGTTGATGTGTATGTTGTCCTATGGACTAGAACCCTCCGGTTTATATAGACACCGGATAGGGTTAGGGTTACATAGAGTCGGTTACAATGGTAGGAGATCTGAACATCCGTATCGCCAAGCTTGCCTTCCACGCCAAGGAAAATCCCTTCCGGACATGGGACGGAGTCTTCAATCTTGTACCTTCATAGTCCAGGAGTCCGGCTGAAGGTATAGTCCGGCTATCCGAACACCCCCTAATCCAGAACTCCCTCATTCCCCCTCTCCCGTGGAGATCTATTCGATGTAATCTTCTTTTTGCGGTGTGTTTGTTGAGACCGATGAAATGTGGGTTTATGATCAAGTCTATCTATGAATAATATTTCAAACTTCTCTGAATTCTTGTATATATGATTGGTTATCTTTGCAAGTCTCTTCAAATTATCCGTTTGGTTTGGCCAACTAGATTGTTAGTTCTTGCCATGGGAGAAGTGCTTAGCTTTGGGTTCGATCTTGCGGTGTCCTTTCCCAGTGACAGAAGGGGCGGCAAGGCACATATTGTATCGTTGCCATCGAGGATAACAAGATGGGGTTTATTTCATATTGCATGAATTTATCTCTCTACATCATGTCATCTTGCTTAAGGCGTTACTCTGTTTTTAACTTAATACTCTAGATGCATGCTTGATAGCGGTCGATGAGTGGAGTAATAGTAGTAGATGCAGAATCGTTTCGGTCTACTTGTCACGGACGTGATGCCTATATACATGATCATGCCTAGATATTCTCATAACTATGCTCAATTCTGTCAATTGCTCAACAGTAATTTGTTCACCCACCGTAGAATACTTATTGAAAGGATCGATAAGGTTGACTAGAGGGGGGTGAATAGGCAACTAACAATTTTTAGCTTTTCTTTAACAATTTAAACTTTGCATCAAAGTAGGTTGTCTAGATATGCAACTAGGTGAGCAACCTATATGATGCAACAAGGATAGGAACACAAGCAAGCAAAATATATGAAACAAATAAGCTTGCACAAGTAAAGGCACGAGATAACCAAGAGTGGAGACGGTGGAGACGAGGATGTGTTGCCGAAGTTCCTTCCCTTTGAGAGGAAGTACGTCTCCGTTGGAGCGGTGTGGAGGCACAATGCTCCCCAAGAAGCCACTAGGGCCACCGTATTCTCCTCACGCCCTCACACAATGCGAGATGTCGTGATTCCACTATTGGTGCCCTTGGAGGCGGCGACCGAACCTTTACAAACAAGGTTGGGGAAATCTCCACAACTCAATTGGAGGCTCCCAACGACACCACGAAGCTTCACCACAATGGACTATGGCTTCCCAGTGACCTCAACCGCCTAGGATGCTCAAACACCTAAGAGTAACAAGATCCGCAAGGGGTTAGTGGGGGAATCAAATTTCTCTTGGTGGAAGTGTGGATCGAGGCCTTCTCAACCACTCCCGAGCAAATCAACAAGTTTGATTGGCTAGGGAGTGAGATCATGCGAAAATGGAGCTTAGAGCAACAATGGAGCTTAGGGTTGGAAGAGTTGAGTCAACAGGGAAGAAGGGGACCCCTTATATAGTGTAGGACAAAGATCCAACCATTACCTACCAACCAGCCCGCGGCCAGCGGTACTACCGCGCCGGGCCAGCGGTACTACCGCAGGGCCGCGCGGTACTACCGCTTGCTACCAAGCGGTACTACCACACGTCTATGTGGTACTACCATACTGGCCCGCGGTACTGCCGCAACCCCAGTGACATTAAGGACAAAACTGACGCGCAGGAACTGAGGGTGGTACTTCCGCAAGCGCGGTACTACCGCGCCTCCAAGCGGTACTACCGCAAGGCAGAAATCTCCTAGCCAGGGGGAGGAAACATCCGTGCCTACTTCCGCAAAGAAACAGAAGAAGCAAAAACCCGACACAATAGTACTGCCGAGGGGCGGTACTACTGCCTGACAGCATAGCACGGTACTACCGCAGAGCGAAAGCGGTACTACCGCGGTTGGTGCGGATGTAAAAAATTACATCCCCCCCTACTACCGCGAAAGAGTGGTACTAGCCTGGTGGGTGGCGGTAGTGCGGCTCCAGGGGAGCGGTACTACCGTGGGCTCCTGCGGTACTACCACGCCACCGCACGGTACTACCACTGATGCCTACAGTACTACCGCTTTCCTGGGAGCAGTACTACCGTGACCCAACTCAGTAGCCAGAACTAGGGAGGCAAGAAAACAGAGGAAACTCCAAGAGAAAAAGGAGGGGACAAGAAGGAGACGTGTACGTGATGATTCCACCCAAACCTTTCCAATGCGGACCCCCTCTTAATAGTACAGCTTTCCTACGACTCAAGTCCACCAAAAAGAAATGTAGAAAAGACGCCGTCTTCAATAGTCTTCGAGGGGCTCCCAACCGTCTTGTGCCTAGCGATGAAATGTCTAGGATATTCAAGGCACACGATTAGTCCGCAAACACGTTGTCATCAATCACCAAAACACCTTAGGGATAAATATGCCTTTACAATCTCCCCCTTTTTGGTGGATTGATGACAATAGGGGATTTGCACAAGGGAAATAATATTAAGTAACCGCAAACCCCTCCTCTCTAGAATATAGATGGGCTCCCCCTAGATGTGTGCCACCTAGATGAGTGCTTTGGACTGCACGGCACACATACTAGGATCAAAGCTCCCCCTATATTATAGAGACAAGGCATATCTATCACTAGACAAGAAAGGACAAACATAAGTTAACTAAGATAGATAGAGTGCATATGTCTTACACCATATGTAGGATAGGTCTTGAAGGCACAAACCAAAAAAAAGCAAACGAGGTCCAAACGACAAAGCAAACAAACACACCAAGCACAACACAACGCAAATCCCTACATTCTCTCCCCTTTTGGCATCGAGACGCCAAAAAGGCAGAGAGGACACCTACACACACGGGGTGGCTCAGGCAGAGAAGTCGTCCCACTGCTCCTCGTGCTCCTCGTCAGACTCAGCGGCGGGGACGGTCTCCTCGATGTCATCCTCTGAACTGGTCCACTTGTATCCCTGCTTCAACATCCAGGCAGCCTCAGGTGTGATGACGTCCTCAGACCCGCCAGACACATCCTCTCCAAAGAGCCTCTCATAACCTTCTTGTCACGGCGGTGACTCTCCTTGTCTGCCACGTGAGCCCTGTACTGTCCCTTTGCCTGCATGCAGAAGAGTCTTCATCTTGTCCTTTAGCTTCTTGGCCCACGATGGCTTAGAGGAAGGTGTGGTGGAGCTAGCAGCACGGTCCTCAGCAACATCCTCAGCAGCAGTCTCCTCCTCACCAGCAGCCCTCCTAGCAGAAGAGGCCTCAGCCAGGGTAGTGGTGTTGGCCCAGTTGGGCTTGAGGCGGAGGCTGATGGACTCATGGAGAATCCAGTCTGGAGCAAGGAACTCATCACCAGGGTACAACTTCTCCCAAGTGGTGGAGAGCAGCAGAAACAGGTACGATCCATAGATAGGTACCTTGCGAGTGAACACCGTAAACCGAAGCTCACACCACATGATGTGTGAGACATCAAGTGGCTGAGTCTGAGAAGAACGTGCCTCTGCACACAGGAGCAACATGTCCACAAGATAAGAATGAACCTTGTCCTTGTCGCCAATGCGTGGGAACAGAGTGTTGCGGAAGATGCGATGCATGATATCCAGAAAGGAGTTCAGCACCCAAGTTGAATTGACATTGGGGAGCACCTTCTCAACAAGGAATGGCTAAAGCAGGTTCTTGTTGACAAACTCAGAGTTGGCGTGGGGGCGAACACCAACGGGGGTGTTAAGCCCATCATCAGGAATGTGAAGCAGATCCATGAACTCCTTCCATGTAGCAGACAGCTGACGGCCGTTGGTCATCCAGGTCATCCTCCGCTCATCCCCAGGATGAAAGTACACTGATGCAAAGAACTGACAGATAAGCTCAGGGTCATAGTCAAGGTGAAAGGAGATCACCGGCTCAATAGAAAACTGCTCCACCAAGTCCAGAGCCTCTCCAAAATAGTCACGAAACTTGTCCTTCCGCATGTGATGCATGTCTATCCACTTGACATACACGAAGGTATTCTGCTTGCTCTTGATCACATCTAGATAGATGAGAGCTTGTTGCTTGGTCCAGAACAACTAGGTGCCTCTGAGCATAGCCTGAGGATTCACATAGGGATTGATCCTCCGGCGTTTGACATAGTCAGAGACTGAAATTTCGTCCATGCCCTTAGCAGGTTCCTTTTGCTTGCTGGCAGTGGTCTTCACATTGCGTTTGGGGGCATTGGAGCCCTCTAGGGCTTCATCTTGGGGGTTGCGCAGACACTTGGAGCCAGTGTCACGACTTGGATTGGAACGGCAAGAGCCACCACATGAGACACAAAACGCAAAACACCCACGACTAACAAGAGGGATCAATGCAAAGACCTCAACAAAGCAAAAGAAAACATGCAGAAAGCACACATGATAATTGCCTAGAGAGAGATTTGACCCCTACGGTAGTACTGCCAAGTGTTGGGAAACTAAGATAGTAGTACCGTTCTTAGACGCGGTAGTTCCGTGTAAGGTCACGGTAGTACCAGGTCCAGGAGCGGTAGTACGAGCTTAGTGCCTCAGTTGGCACGGTAGTACCGCAACTGATGAGCGGTAGTACCGCACGAGCTAGCACGGTAGTACCGCACCTTATGGGCGGTAGTACCGCATGAGCGGTAGTACCGCACATGAGACACGGTAGTACCGCACCGTGTCAGATCTGAACAAGTTCAAATCTGAGAAAAGCCCGCGAAACCGCGGCGGTACTACGGTTGGACAAAGCTACCACAAGACAACATATCAAGTATGATTCCTACGCAACACGACTCTCCTACATAGATTTGGCCTAAAATCTCAAGAACAACAAGTATCTCCCCAAAAACCTAGAAGCGAGAGAACAACCAAGAAAAAGAGGGATTTGGGGAAAACCTTGGTCCATGGAAAGAGGAAGTGGTGCGAACGATCCCACCGGTCGGAATCCGAGGAGAGTGGCCGGAGACGGAGATCCGGCGAGGGCCTCCGGCGCCGTTCTTGAGCGAGAGAGAGAGAGAGAGAGACGTGGGGAGAGAGACAAGTGAATGGGTATGGGGAGTTGAAACTCCCCTGCCTGAGTCATAACCCCCACGCTCCCTCGACGGCGCGGTAGTACCGTCACCATCGCGGTAGTACCGCTCAACGCGGTACTTCCGAAGTACCGCACCAGAGCGGTAGTACCGCGCTATGGCGTGGTAGTACCGTGCCTCTCAAAGAGGTAGTACCGCGGCAAGCCGCGGTAGTACCGTGGGCTCAAGAAGATGCACGTTTCAAGCACACGAAAAACGGGGTCTTTGCACAAACACTCCGAGGCAACACGACACCACAAGACCACGCTACACACAAAGGTAGAAAGGCACACGACAAAACGAAACAACCACGAGACACCACCTCTCCAAAGAGAGGGCGGTGGCCGTAGCCACCTATGTTTGAGTAAATTGGTATGGCACCGCGAAGAATTATCATTGGGTCCATGACCAAAACTCGTCTTTGAAGCACAAGTACCATCAAACATGGCTAATGTGAAAGACTTGATCAATTTATGCATAATGGGGGAAGGGAGAGTTCATTGAGAGAACATCACTCCCCCTATGTCCATGCCTACATCTAAACAAGACAACACGATGAGTATGGTGGGGTGTGCAAGGGTTCAAGCAACATTGCTCGAATCAATGATATTTAGCTCATGCCTTAAATTGTGAAATCTTGCTTCATCCAAGGGCTTCGTGAAAATATCTGCAAGGTTATCATGAGTGTTGACATAGTTGAGCTCGATCTCTCCTCGCCTAATGTGATCCCGGATGAAGTGATACCGGATCTCGATATGCTTCGTCTTGAAGTATTGCACCGGGTTGAGAGAGATCTTAATGGCACTTTCATTGTCACACCAAATAGGCACTTTGTCACAAATGACACCGTAATCCTTTAAAGTTTGCCTCATCCATAAGAGTTGTGCACAACAACTACCGGCCACCACATACTCCGCTTCGGTGGACGAGAGAGACACACAACTTTGCTTTGTGGAAGACCAACTTACCAAAGAGAAACCAAGGAATTGGCACCCTTCGGAAGTGAACTTCCTATCCACTTTGTCTCCCGCCCAATCGGAATCCGAATACCCTACAAGCTTGAAGTTTGCTTCTCTTGGGTACCATAAGCCAAAGTTTGGGGTATGAGCCAAATATCGAAAGATTAGTTTGACCGCCACATAGTGACTTTACTTAGGTGCGGCTTGAAACCGTGCCCAGATTCCCACACTCAACATGATATCTGGTCTAGATGCACAAAGGTAAAGCAAGGAGCCTATCATGGAGTGATATACCTTTTGATCCACCGCTTTACCATTGGGATCTATGTCAAGTTGGCACTTGGTGGGCATTGGAGTGGAAGCCGGCTTGACATCACTTAGCTTGAATCTTTTGAGTGTGTCTTGAGTATATTTGGCTTGATTGATGAAGGTTCCTTCTCTTCTTTGCTTCACTTCGAACCCTAGAAAGAACTTCAACTCTCCCATGGAAGACATCTGGAACTTTGAGGCCATGAGAGCGGCAAATTCCTCATTGAAAGCTTTGTTAGGGGAACCAAAGATGATATCATCAACATATAATTGGCACACAAACAACTCCCCTTTGACCTTCTTAGTAAAAAGAGTGGGGTCGATTAGCCCAACTTCAAAACCACGGTCTTGTAACAACTCGGTAAGGTGGTCATACCACGCACGTGGGGCTTGTTTAAGGCCATAGAGTGCCTTATCGAGTTGATACACATGATCGGGAAAGTAGGGATCCTCGAATCTGGGGGGTTGCTTGACATAGACGAATTCATTAATGGAACCATTAAGAAAAGCACTCTTCACATCCATTTGTTGTAACTTCAAGTTATGATGAGAAGCATAAGCAATCAACATGCGAATAGATTCAAGACGAGCAACGGGAGCAAAGGTTTCACCGTAGTCGATACCCTCGACTTGGGAGTAGCCTTGTGCTACCAAACGATCCTTGTTGCGAATGATAATCCCATGGGCATCTTGCTTGTTCTTAAATATCCACTTGGTTCCAATGACATTGTGGTTCCCCGTCGATCTTGGCACCAATCTCCACACTTTGTTGCACTCGAAGTTGTTGAGTTCTTCATGCATGGCATTGAGCTAATCCGGATCTTCTAGCGCTTCATAGACCTTGTGGGGTTCGACACAAGAGAAAGACGCGTGATGCTCACAATAGTTTGCTAATTGTCTACGAGTGCTTACCCCCTTTCTTAAGCTTCCAAGCACATTCGTCATGAGATGATCCTTGGTGGTGAGCTTGGAAGCAACCTTGGCGGCACGACGCTCCAATTCCTCCTCGGGGGTGAGATGAGGAGTGGTCACTTGATCATCTTGAGCGTCGTCTTGAGTTTGTTCTTGTTCTTGAACTTGATCGGAGGAGAGAACTTGACCTTGGGCATCACTTGATGTGTCAACACCGTCTTGAGCATGATCTTGCCCTTGGTCATGTTCTTGAGGATGAGGGCCTTCATGTTTTCTTCGGAAGCGTGTGGGCCTTGAGTTGGTGATGGCTCCACTTGAGTGGAGCATTGTCCTTCTCCTTCGTCCACAAGGGGTTCATCAATGGGTAGAATAAAGCCAACTCCCATTCTTCTTATGGCTTGAGGAGGAATTTCATCACCTACATCACAAGTGCCACTTTGCTCCACTTGGGAGCCATTATTCTCATCAAACTCCACGTTACATGTCTCCTCAATAAGTCCCGTGGATTTATTGAGGACACGGTAAGCATGAGAGTTTGTAGCATAACCAACAAATATGCCCTCATAAGCTCTAGCCTCAAATTTAGACAACCGAACACCTTTCTTGAGAATGAAACACTTACACCCGAACACCCGAAAGTACTTGAGGTTGGGCTTGTTACTGGTGAGTATCTCATATGGAGTCTTGTTCAAGCCCTTGCGGAGGTCGAGCCGATTGGATGCATGACACACGGTGTTGATGGCTTCGGCCCAAAAGTTGTACGGGGACTTGAACTCCACCAACATGGTCCTTGCCGCATCCATCAACGACCGGTTCTTCCTCTCCGCAACACCGTTTTGTTGAGGGGTGTAAGGTGCGGAATATTTATGCTTGATCCCCTCATCACTAAGAAACTCATCCAAGGTGTAGTTCTTGAACTCGGTGCCGTTGTCACTTCTTATTGTCAAGATCTTTGCATTGTGTTGATGTTATGCTTCATTTGCAAAGTCAATGACGGTTTGTTGGGTATCGCTCTTCCTCTTGAAGAAATACACCCAAGTGTATCTTGAGTAGTCATCCACAATCACCAAGCAATACTTCCTACCCCCAAGAATATCGAAGGATGGAGGCCCAAAGAGATCCATGTGAAGGAGCTCCAAAGGCCTCTTTGAGTAAATGATAGTCGTGGGAGGGTGAGCCTTCTCATGTAGCTTTCCTTCGATAAAAGCACTGCAAGCACGATCTTTAGCAAAACTAACATTCGTTAGTCCACGGACATGGTCCCCCTTGAGAAGACTTTGCAAAGATCTCATATTGACATGGGCTAGACGGCGATGCCAAAGCCATCCCACATTAACTTTAGCCATTAGGCATGTCGCGGTCTTAGTGGGTCGCTCCGAAAAGTTAATCACATATAGACCGTTCTCGACATGCCCAACAAAGGCTACTTTAAGAGTCTTGCTCCACAAGAGGGCCAAAGTATCGATATCAAAGAAAGTGGCAAAGCCCATGATTGCAAGTTGACGAACGGAAAGTAAATTGTATGCAAGGGACTCAACAAGCATGACCTTCTCGATTGTGAGATCATGAGAGATGACCACCTTGCCAAGTCCCAATACCTTAGAAGATGAGGCGTCACCCCACTCGACATTGGTGGGCATAGATGGAATCTTGTGCACGTCCACCACCGAGTCCTTGCTTCCGGTCATATGATTTGTAGCTCCGCTATCGAGCAACCATGATCCCCCACCGGAAGCAAACACCTACAAGAGATCAATGCTTGGTTTTAGGTACCCATTTTGTAATGGGTCCTTTGATGTTAGTGACAAGGGTCTTTTGAACCCAAATAGACCATTCAATGTACTCATGAGGAGAACCAACGAATTTGGCATAGACATGCCCATCACTAGCACGACATAACATATAAGAAGGATTAAAGTCGTCGGCTTTGATGGGAGGAGTGGCATTGCCCTTTTTGACACCGCCACCCTTCGCATTGTTCCTCTTCTCCTTGGAAGCACTCTCTCCCTCCTTCACAAAGGTTTGCATGAGAGGAGGAGGTCGTTTGGTCTTGTCATTCTTCTTCTTGTTCTTGGACTCGAACACGTACCCAATCCCTTCCTTGGCCACGACCCCCTTTTGGTTGATCAAGAGGTCGTTGAGGTTCTTCTTGCCTTGTATGCAAGTCGCAAGACCTCTCTCAAGTTGCACCATTAGCTTAGTGTTCTCCTCAACAAGATGCACATGCTCACAACACGGGTTAGTAGCATTTGCATTATCAATTAGCATCATATGAGGAAAAGTGGCTTTTTCCTTGGTTAGCTTTACTTGAAGTTGATCATGAGACTCTTTGAGGCTAGCATGAGCACCCTTCAAGACCTTGTGAGCCTTGTCAAGTAGATCAAACTCCTCTTTGAGTATAGCAAGATCAACCTCAAGTTCAGCCTTCTCGGAGTTTAGCACGTGAGAAACAATGAGAACATGATCATAATCTTTCTTTAACTTAGCATGATCAACGTTGTGTGACTCCTCAAGAGCCAAACGAAGACCATGCTCTTCCTCAAGAGCATTGGAATGATCCGAAATCTCATCGGCATAGTCACGACTATGCCCTTCCATCTTGGTGATGGTATGTTCGTGAGCCTCGATCATGTCATTGGCTTCACCAAGTTGTTCCAAGAGAGCAACAAAGTGCTTATTGGATTTACCCTTAAGTTTGGCCATAAAGGCCTCAAACTCATTCGCCTCCACATTAGCTCCCTCATGTTCATCAATGCTATCCATCGAAGAAGGATGATTAATGATGGTAGTTTTGATGTTGGGGGTTACCTTGTTGGTGGCTTTAGCCATGAGGCACCTGGCGGTGATGCTCTCATTGGGTGAGTCGAAGAGAGACACCCGTGGAGTCATCGCAATGGCAACAGAGGCCATGGCAACCGACTCATCATCTTCATCATTGTCATCATCCTCATTGTACTCTTCTTGTACCACTAACACCTTGGGAGGAGTCTTCTTGGTGAAGTTGCTCTTGTTGGGGAATGACTTGGCCTTGTCCTTTCAGATGAGATTGCCACCATTGTCTTCCCTCTTCTCATACGGGCACTCCGCAACAAAATGACTCACGTTACCACAATTGTAGCACGTCCTTACACGTTGCTTGCTCTTCGTGCCACTTGAGTTGTTCTTGTTAAAGTTTGGCCTTGAGTTTTTCTTGCTCCAAAATTGCCTTGAAGCGAGTGCCATGTGTTCGTGATATGCATACTTTGTATCTTCAGGATTTCTCTCCTCTTCTTCCTATTCTTCTTCTTCAACAGTGAGCTTGGCCTTCAATGCAAGGTTGGGCTTCTTTGCCCTTTGAGAACGAAGCACCGCATTGTCGGCGGTCTTGTCCAAAATGTTCATGGCCACAAACTCATTCAACACTTCGCTTGAGGTCAAAGTGTGGAAGTCCGGTCTTTGACGAATGACGGAGGACATGGCCTTGTGGTAGGGCATCATTGCCTTGAGGAATTTGCGCTTGATCCAATTGTCATCCGTGTCCTTGCTCCCGTGATCTCGTAGTGAGACCGCGAGTTTGGTTACTCTCCGATAAAGCTCACGAGGTTCTTCATCTTCTTTCATTGCAAACTCATCGGCCTCATCTTGCACCACTTCATAGTTGGAGCGTTGAATGCTTGCGCTTCCCCGGTAGAGAGAGACAACACAATGCCATGCGTCTTTGGCCAAGGCGAAGGGCCGAAGATGAGGTAGGTCTTCGGTGGAATTGCATCTTGAATGATGAAGAGAGCATTCTCATTGAATTGATTATCCGCGGCTTCTCGAGGAGTGAAGTTGCTTGGATCATGCGGATAGAAACCTTCTTCAATGATTCTCCAAAGGTTAGTGTTCACATGATTTAAATGACGTTTAAAGCGGTAAACCCAAGAATCAAAGTCCTCATTTTTCACAATCTTAGGGGGAGGATCAGCATGATTCAAATGAGTGGAAGAAACCGGTCCACCATACACAAGTGGTGGTTCCACATGAGCAAAGATGCCGGTGCCATTTTTACCACTAGAAGAAGGAGCCTTTGAACTACTAGCTTCCCCCTTATCAGAGATAGCATCCATCACCTTGTCGGCGGGATCACCCACTTTCAACGGTGCGGTGGATAGTTTAAGCCCCTCAAGTAATTTAGTAAACATGCTTTCAACCTCGGTCGTCATGGAGGTTTTCAATGTCTCCAAGGCCACATTGAACTCCTCACGAGAGACCGAGGTTCCCCCATCGCCCGTAGATGAGGTCGGATTTGCACCGAAGTGTTCCTCCACACTGTCTACGGTATCAACCATACTCTTCGGACGATAAAGTCCTTAGTAAAGAGACAAGGCTCTGATACCAATTGAAAGGTTCGATAAGGTTGACTAGAGGGGGGTGAATAGGCAACTAACAATTTTTAGCTTTTCTTTAACAATTTAAACTTTGCATCAAAGTAGGTTGTCTAGATATGCAACTAGGTGAGCAACCTATATGATGCAACAAGGATAGGAACACAAGCAAGCAAAAGATATGAAACAAATAAGCTTACACAAGTAAAGGCACGAGATAACCAAGAGTGGAGACGGTGGAGACGAGGATGTGTTGCCGAAGTTCCTTCCCTTTGAGAGGAAGTACGTCTTCGTTGGAGCGGTGTGGAGGCACAATGCTCCCCAAGAAGCCACTAGGGCCACCGTATTCTCCTCATGCCCTCACACAATGCGAGATGCCGTGATTCCACTATTGGTGCCCTTGGAGGCGGTGACCGAACCTTTACAAACAAGGTTGGGGCAATCTCCACAACTCAATTGGAGGCTCCCAACGACACCACGAAGCTTCACCACAATGGACTATGGCTTTGCGGTGACCTCAACCGTCTAGGATGCACAAACACCCAAGAGTAACAAGATCCGCAAGGGATTAGTGGGGGAATCAAATTTCTCTTGGTGGAAGTGTGGATCGAGGCCTTCTCAACCACTCCCGAGCAAATCAACAAGTTTGATTGGCTAGGGAGTGAGATCGGGCGAAAATGGAGCTTAGAGCAACAATGGAGCTTAGGGTTGGAAGAGTTGAATCAACGGGGAAGAAGGGGACCCCTTATATAGTGTAGGACAAAGATCCAACCGTTACCCACCAACCAGCCCGCGGCCAGCGGTACTACCGTGTCGGGCCAGCGGTACTACCGCAGGGCTGCGTGGTACTACCGCTTGCTACCAAGCAGTACTACCGCACGTCTATGCGGTACTACCGTACTGGCCCGCGGTACTGCCGCAACCCCAGCGATAGTAAGGACAAATCTGACGCGCAGGAACTGAGGGTGGTACTTCCACAAGCGCGGTACTACCACGCCTCCAAGCGGTACTACCACAAGGCAGAAATCCCCTAGCCAGGGGGAGGAAACATCCGTGCCTACTTCCGCAAAGAAACGGAAGAAGCAAAAACCCGACACAGTAGTACTGCCGAGGGGTGGTACTACTGCCTGACAGCATAGCGCGGTACTACCGCAGAGCGAAAGTGGTACTACTGCGGTAGCTGCGGATGTAAAAAATTACATCTGCCCCTACTACCACGAAAGAGCAGTACTAGCCTGGTGGGCGGCGGTAGTGCGGCTCCAGGGGAGCAGTACTACCGTGGGCACCTGCGGTACTACCACGCCACCGCACGGTACTACCGCTGATGCCTCGGTACTACCGTTTTCCTGGGAGCAGTACTACCACGACCCAACTCAGCAGCCAGAACTAGGGAGGCAAGAAAACAGAGGAAACTCCAAGAGAAAAAGGAGGGGAAAAGAAGGAGACGTGTACGTGATAAGTCCACCCAAACCTTTCCAACCCGGACCCCTCTTAATAGTACGGCTTTCCTATGACTCAAGTCCACCAAAAAGAAACGTAGAAAAGATGCCGTCTTCAACAGTCTTCGAGGGGCACCCAACCATCTTGTGCCTAGCGATGAAATGTCTGGGATACTCAAGGCACACGATTAGTCCACAAATGCGTTGTCATCAATCACCAAAACACCTTAGCGATAAATATGCCCTTACACTTATGCTCTTGAGAGAAGCCACTAGTGAAACCTATGGCCCCCGGGTCTATTCTCATCATATCAATCTCCATTACTTTAATCTTACTTTGCTATTTACCTTGCCTTTACTTTTCACTTTGCATCTTTATACCAAAAATACCAAAAATATTATATCTATCAGATCTCACTCTCGTAAGTGACCGTGAAGGGATTGACAACCCCTAATCGTGTTGGTTGCGAGTAGCTATCGTTTTGTGCAGGTACGAGGGACTTGAGCGTGGCCTCCTACTGGATTGATACCTTGGTTCTCAAACACTGAGGGGAATACTTACGCTACTCTGCTGCATCATCCTTTCCTCTTCGGGGAAATCCAACGCAAGCTCAAGAGGTAGCAAGAAGAATTTCTGGCGCCGTTGCCGGGGAGTCTACGCAAAAGTCAACATACCAAGTATCCATCACAATCCCTATCTTTCGCACTACATTATTTGCCATTTGCCTCTCGTTTTCCTCTCCCCCCCAATTCACCCTTGCCGTTTTATTCTCCCTCTCTCTCTCTATCCTCCCTCTCTATTTGCCGCTTTTGCCCATTTGCCCTTGTTTGCTCGTGTGCTAGTTTGTTTGCTTGTTTGTCGCGATGGCTCAACCGAGATTTGGTGATCTTCACCTTAAAAGGTTAGAGGAGATCGAAAACAATGTTAGGAAGTTTATGGTTTTGCAATTTGAGCATAATAATTTCTTTATAAACGAGCTTAAGGAACAAAAAAGTTTTATGAGTTATATGAATAAAGAGCTTGATGATATGTCTAAAGAAATTGATGGTATAAGATCCCAAATTGCTCGTCTAGAAAAGATGACTGCTGAAATTTCAGATATGCAAGCCACCTTAGTCAATAAGATGGCCGCTAAACCAAATTCCTATGAAAATTAAGATGAAGATCTAAAAGTTATTGATGTGTCTCCTATTAAATCTTTGTTATGCAATATGAATCTAGATGAAACTGAATATGATCTTCCTTTACCTAGAAGGCGTTCTAAAAATTCGGAGTATTTAGATCTTTATGATGAAATTGATGAAAGTGGGATTGAAAGAAATAAAAATCTAGACGTTGCTAAACCCACTATATTGGATTTCAAGGAATTTAATTATGAAAGTTGCTCTTTAATTGATTGTATTTCCTTGTTGCAATCCGTGCTAAATTCTCCACATGCTTATAGTCAAAAGAAAGCCTTCACCGAACATATTATTGATGCTTTGATGCAATCTTATGAAGAAAAACTTGAGTTGAAAGTTTCTATCCCTAGAAAACTCTATGATGAGTGGGAACCAACTATTAAAATTAAAATTAAAGACCATGAGTTTTATGCTTTGTGTGATTTGGGTGCTAGTGTCTCCACTATCCCCAAAACTTTGTGTGATTTGCTAGATTTCCGTAATTTTGATGATTGCTCTCTAAATTTGCATCTTCCGGATTCTACTATTAAGAAACCTATGGGAAGAATTGAAGGAAATATGCCCTAGAGGCAATAATAATGTTATTATTTTATTTCCTTATACCATGATAAATGTTTATTATTCATGCTAGAATTGTATTATCCGGAAACATAATACTTGTGTGAATACATAGACAAACCAAACGTCACTAGTATGCCTCTACTTGACTAGCTCATTAATCAAAGATGGTTATGTTTCCTAACCATAGACATGTGTTGTCATTTGATTAACGGGACCACATTATTAGGAGAATGATGTGATTGACATGACCCATTCCATTAGCTTAGCACCCGATCGTTTAGTATGTTGCTATTGCTTTCTTCATGACTTATACATGTTCCTATGACTATGAGATTATGCAACTCCCGTTTGCCGGAGGAACACTTTGTGTGCTACCAAATGTCACAACATAACTGGGTGATTATAAAGGAGCTCTACAGTGTCTCCAAAGGTACATGTTGGGTTGGTGTATTTCGAGATTAGGATTTGTCACTCCGATTGTCGGAGAGGTATCTCTGGGCCCTCTCGGTAATGCACATCACATAAGCCTTGCAACTATTGAGTTAGTTGCGAGATGATGTATTACAAAACGAGTAAAGAGGCTTGCCGGTAACGAGATTGAACTAGGTATTGAGATACCGACGATCGAATCTCGGGCAAGTAAAATACCGATGACAAAGGGAACAACGTATGTTGTTATGCGGTCTGACCGATAAAGATCTTCGTAGAATATGTAGGAGCCAATATGAGCATCCAGGTTCCGCTATTGGTTATTGACCGGAGACGTGTCTCGGTCATGTCTACATTGTTCTCGAACCCGTAGGGTCCGCACGCTTAAGGTTTCGATGACAGTTATATTATGAGTTTATGAGTTTTGATGTACCAAAGTTAGTTCAGAGTCCCGGATGTGATCATGGACATAATGAGGAGTCTCGAAATGGTCGAGACATAAAGATTGATATATTATACGGCTATATTCGGACACCGGAAGTGTTCCGGGTGATTTCGGAGAAAACCGGAGAGCCGGAGGGTTACCGGAACCCTACCGGGAGAAGTAATGGGCCATATGGGCATTAGTGGAGAGAGAGAGGGGCAGCCAGGGTAGGCCGCGCGCCTCCCACCCCCTGGTCTGAATTGGACTAGGAGAGGGGGGGCGGCGCCCCCCTTTCCTTCTCCCTCCCCACTTCCTTCCCCCTCCTAGTAGGAGTCCTACTCCTACTAGGAGGAGGACTCCTCCTGGCGCGCCAATAGGGGCCGGCCGGCCTCCTCCCCTTGCTCCTTTATATACGGGGGCCGGGGGCACCCCTAGACACACAAGTTTATCCACGTGATCATATTCTTAGCCGTGTGCGGTGCCCCTTCCACCATAATCCTCGATAATATTGTAGCAGTGCTTAGGCGAAGCCCTGCGAGGGTAGTACATCAAGATCGTCACCACGCCGTCGTGCTGACGGAACTCTACCCCGACACTTTGCTAGATCGGAGTCCGGGGATCGTCATCGAGCTGAACGTGTGCTAAAACTCGGAGGTGCCGTAGTTTCGGTGCTTGACCGGTCGGGCCGTGAAGACGTACGACTACATCAACCGCGTTGTGCTAACGCTTCCGCTATCGGTCTACAAGGGTACGTAGATCACACTCTCCCCTCTCGTTGCTATGCATCACCATGATCTTGCGTGTGCGTAGGAATTTTTTTTGAAATTACTACGTTACCCAACAGTGGCATCCGAGCCTAGGTTTTATGTGTTGATGTTATATGCACGAGTAGAACACAAGTGAGTTGTGGGCAATATAAGTCATACTGCTTACCAGCATGTCATACTTTGGTTCGGCGGTATTGTTGGATGAAGCGGCCCGGACCGACATTACGCGTACGCTTATGCGAGACCGGTTCTCCCGACGTGCTTTGCACAAAGGTGACTAGCGGGTGACAGTTTCTCCAACTTTAGTTGAACCGAGTGTGGCTACGCCCGGTCCTTGCGAAGGTTAAAACAGCACCAACTTGACAAACTATCGTTGTGGTTTTGATGCGTAGGTAAGATTGGTTCTTGCTTAAGCCCGTAGCAGCCACGTAAAACTTGCAACAACAAAGTAGAGGATGTCTAACTTGTTTTTGCAGGGCATGTTGTGATGTGATATGGTCAAGACATGATGCTAAATTTTATTGTATGAGATGATCATGTTTTGTAACCAAGTTATCGGCAACTGGCAGGAGCCATATGGTTGTCGCTTTATTGTATGCAATGCAATTGCGCTGTAATGCTTTACTTTATCACTAAGCGGTAGCGATAGTCGTGGAAGCATAATATTGGCAAGACGACAACGATGCTACGATGGTGATCAAGGTGTCGTGCCGGTGACGATGGTGATCACGACGGTGCTTCGAAGATGGAGATCACAAGCACAAGATGATGATGGCCATATCATATCACTTATATTGATTGCATGTGATGTTTATCTTTTATGCATCTTATCTTGCTTTGATTGACGGTAGCATTTTAAGATGATCTCTCACTAATTATCAAGAAGTGTTCTCCCTGAGTATGCACCGTTGCGAAAGTTCTTCGTGCTGAGACACCACGTGATGATCGGGTGTGATAGGCTCTACGTTCAAATACAACGGGTGCAAAACAGTTGGACACGCAGAATACTCATGTTATACTTGACGAGCCAAGCATATACAGATATGGCCTCGGAACACGGAGACCGAAAGGTCGAGCGTGAATCATATAGTAGATATGATCAACATAGCGATGTTCACCAATGAAACTACTCCATCTCACGTGATGATCGGACATGGTTTAGTTGATTTGGATCACGTTATCACTTAGAGGATTAGAGGGATGTCTATCTAAGTGGGAGTTCTTTAGTAATATGATTAATTGAACCTAAATTTATCATGAACTTAGTAACTGATAGTATCTTGCTTGTTTATGTTTGATTGTAGATAGATGGCCCGTGCTATTGTTCCGTTGAATGTTAATGTGTTCCTTGAGAAAGCAAAGTTGAAAGATGATGGTAGCAATTACACGGACTGGGTCCGTAACTTGAGGATTATCCTCATTGCTGCACAGAAGAATTACGTCCTGGAAGCACCGCTGGGTGCCAGGCCTGCTACTGGAGCAACACCAGATGTTATGAACGTCTGGCAGAGCAAAGCTGACGACTACTCGATAGTTCAGTGTGCCATTCTTTACGGCTTAGAATCGGGACTTCAACGACGTTTTGAACGTCATGGAGCATATGAGATGTTCCAGGAGTTGAAGTTAATATTTCAAGCAAATGCCCGGATTGAGAAATATGAAGTCTCCAATAAGTTCTATAGCTGCAAGATGGAGGAGAACAGTTCTGTCAGTGAGCATATACTCAAAATGTCTGGGTATAATAATCACTTGATTCAATTGGGAGTTAATCTTCCAGATGATTGCGTCATTGACAGAATTCTCCAATCACTGCCACGAAGCTACAAGAGCTTCGTGATGAACTATAATATGCAAGGGACGAATAAGACTATTCCCGAGCTCTTCGCAATGCTGAAAGCTGCGGAGGTAGAAATCAAGAAGGAGCATCAAGTGTTGATGGTCAATAAGACCACTAGTTTCAAGAAAAAGGGCAAAGGGAAGAAGAAGGGGAACTTCAAAAAGAACAGCAATCAAGTTGCTACTCAAGAGAAGAAACCCAAACCTGGACCTAAGCCTGAAACTGAGTGCTTCTACTGCAAGCAGACTGGTCACTGGAAGCGGAACTGCCCCAAGTATTTGGCGGATAAGAAGGATGGCAAGGTGAACAAAGGTATATGTGATATACATGTTATTGATGTGTACCTTACTAATGCTCGCAGTAGCACTTGGGTATTTGATATTGGTTCTGTTGCTAACATTTGCAACTCGAAACAGGGACTACAGATTAAGCGAAGATTGGCTAAGGACGAGGTGACGATGCGCGTGGGAAATGGTTCCAAAGTCGATGTGATCGCAGTCGGCACGCTACCTCTACATCTACCTTCGGGATTAGTATTAGACCTAAATAATTGTTATTTGGTGCCAGCGTTAAGCATGAACATTATATCTGGATCTTGTTTGATGCGAGACGGTTATTCATTTAAATCAGAGAATAATGGTTGTTCTATTTATATGAGTAATATCTTTTATGGTCATGCACCCTTAAAGAGTGGTCTATTCTTATTAAATCTCGATAGTAGTGACACACATATTCATAATGTTGAAACCAAAAGATGCAGAGTTGATAATGATAGTGCAACTTATTTGTGGCACTGCCGTTTGGGTCATATCGGTGTAAAGCGCATGAAGAAACTCCATACTGATGGGCTTTTGGAACCACTTGATTATGAATCGCTTGGTACTTGCGAACCGTGCCTTATGGGTAAGATGACAAAAACACTGTTCTCCGGTACTATGGAGAGAGCAACAGATTTGTTGGAAATCATACATACAGATGTATGTGGTCCGATGAATGTTGAGGCTCGTGGCGGATATCGTTATTTTCTCACCTTCACAGATGACTTAAGCAGATATGGGTATATCTACTTAATGAAACATAAGTCTGAAACATTTGAAAAGTTCAAAGAATTTCAGAGTGAAGTTGAAAATCATCGTAACAAGAAAATAAAATTCATGCGATCTGATCGTGGAGGAGAATATTTGAGTTACGAGTTTGGTGTACATTTGAAACAATGCGGAATAGTTTCGCAACTCATGCCACCCGGAACACCACAGCGTAATGGTGTGTCCGAACGTCGTAATCGTACTTTACTAGATATGGTGCGATCTATGATGTCTCTTACTGATTTACCGCTATCGTTTTGGGGTTATGCTCTAGAGACGGCCGCATTCACGTTAAATAGGGCACCATCAAAATCCATTGAGACGACGACGTATGAACTATGGTTTGGCAAGAAACCTAAGCTGTCGTTTCTTAAAGTTTGGGACTGCGATGCTTGTGTGAAAAAGTTTCAACATGATAAGCTCGAACCCAAATCGGAGAAGTAAATCTTCATAGGTTACCCAAAAGAAAATGTTGGTTACACCTTCTATCACAGATCCGAAGGCAAGTTATTCATTGCTAAGAATGGATCCTTTCTAGAGAAGGAGTTTCTCTCGAAATAAGTGAGTGGGAGGAAAGTAGAACTTGATGAGGTAACTGTATCCGCTCCATTATTGGAAACTAGTACATCACAAAAACCAGTTTCTGTGACACCTACACCAATTAGTGAGGAAGCTAATGATGATGATCATGAAGCTTCAGAACAAGATACTACTGAACCTCGTAGATCAACCAGAGTAAGATCCGCACCAGAGTGGTATGGTAATCCTATTCTGGAAGTCATGCTACTAGATCATGATGAACCTACGAACTATGGAGAAGCGATGGTGAGCCCAGATTCCGCAAAATGGCTTGAAGCCATGAAATCTGAGATGGGATCCATGTATGAGAACAAAGTATGGACTTTGGTTGACTTGCCCAATGATCGGCAAGCAATTGAGAATAAATGGATCTTTAAGAAGAAGACTAACGCTGACGGTAATGTTACTGTCTACAAAGCTCGACTTGTCGCAAAAGGTTTTCGACAAGTTCAAGGGATTGACTACGATGAGACCTTCTCACCCGTAGCGATGCTTAAGTCTGTCCGAATCATGTTAGCAATTGCCGCATTTTATGATTATGAAATTTGGCAAATGGATATCAAAACTGCATTCCTGAATGGATTTATGCAAGAAGAGTTGTATATGATGCAACCGGAAGGTTTTGTCGATCCAAAGGGAGGTAAAAAAGTGTGCAAGCTCCAGCGATCCATTTATGGACTGGTGCAAGCCTCTCGGAGTTGGAATAAACGCTTTGATAATGTGATCAAAGCATTTGGTTTTGTACAGACTTTTGGAGAAGCCTGTATTTACAAGAAAGTGAGTGGGAGCTCTGTAGCATTTCTGATATTATATGTAGATGACATATTACTAATCGGAAATGATATAGAATTTCTGGATAGCATAAAGGGATACTTGAATAAGAGTTTTTCAATGAAAGACCTCGGTGAAGCTGCTTACATTTTGGGCATTAAGATCTATAGAGACAGATCAAGACGCTTAATTGGACTTTCACAAAGCACATACCTTGACAAAGTTTTGAAAAAGTTCAAAATGGATCAAGCAAAGAAAGGATTCTTGCCTGTGTTACAAGGTGTGAAATTGAGTAAGACTCAATGCCCGACCAATGCAGAAGATAGAGAGAAAATGAAAGATGTTCCCTATGCTTCAGCCATAGGCTCTATCATGTATGCAATGCTGTGTACCAGACCTGATGTGTGTCTTGCTATAAGTCTAGCAGGCAGGTACCAAAGTAATCCAGGAGTGGATCACTGGACAGCGGTCAAGAACATCCTGAAATACCTGAAAAGGACTAAGGATATGTTTCTCATATATGGAGGTGACAAAGAGCTCACCGTAAATGATTACGTTGATGCAAGCTTTGACACTGATCCGGACGAGTCTAAATCGCAAACCAGATACGTGTTTACATTAAACGGTGGAGCTGTCAGTTGCTGCAGTTCTAAACAAAGCGTTGTGGCGGGATCTACCTGTGAAGCGGAGTACATAGCTGCTTCGGAAGTAGCAAACGAAGGAGTCTGGATGAAGGAGTTCATATCCGATCTAAGAGTCATACCTAGTGCATCGGGTCCAATGAAAATATTTTGTGACAATACTGGTGCAATTGCCTTGGCAAAGGAATCCAGATTTCACAAGAGGACCAAGCACATCAAGAGACGCTTCAATTCTATCCGGGATCTAGTCCAGGTGGGAGACATAGAGATTTGCAAGATACATACGGATCTGAATGTAGCATACCCGTTGACTAAGCCTCTTCCACGAGCAAAACATGATCAGCACCAAAGCTCCATGGGTGTTAGAATCATTACTATGTAATCTAGATTATTGACTCTAGTGCAAGTGGGAGACTGAAGGAAATATGCCCTAGAGGCAATAATAATGTTATTATTTTATTTCCTTATATCATGATAAATGTTTATTATTCATGCTAGAATTGTATTATCAGGAAACATAATACTTGTGTGAATACATAGACAAACCAAACGTCACTAGTATGCCTCTACTTGACTAGCTCATTAATCAAAGATGGTTATGTTTCCTAACCATAGATATGTGTTGTCATTTGATTAACGGGATCACATTATTAGGAGAATGATTTGATTGACATGACCCATTCCATTAGCTTAGCACCCGATCGTTTAGTATGTTGCTATTGCTTTCTTCATGACTTATACATGTTCCTATGACTATGAGATTATGCAACTCCCGTTTGCCGGAGGAACACTTTGTGTGCAACCAAACGTCACAACGTAACTGGGTGATTATAAAGGAGCTCTACAGGTGTCTCCAAAGGTACATGTTGGGTTGGTGTATTTCGAGATTAGGATTTGTCACTCTGATTGTCGGAGAGGTATCTCTGGGCCCTCTCGGTAATGCACATCACATAAGCCTTGCAACTATTGAGTTAGTTGCGAGATGATGTATTACGAAACGAGTAAAGAGGCTTGCCAGTAACGAGATTGAACTAGGTATTGAGATACCGACGATCGAATCTCGGGCAAGTAAAATACCGATGACAAAGGGAACAACGTATGTTGTTATGCGGTCTGACCGATAAAGATCTTCGTAGAATATGTAGGAGCCAATATGAGCATCCAGGTTCCGCTATTGGTTATTGACCGGAGACGTGTCTCGGTCATGTCTACATTGTTCTCGAACCCGTAGGGTCCGCACGCTTAAGGTTTCGATGACAGTTATATTATGAGTTTATGAGTTTTGATGTACCAAAGTTAGTTCAGAGTCCCGGATGTGATCATGGACATAATGAGGAGTCTCGAAATGGTCGAGACATAAAGATTGATATATTAGACGACTATATTCGGACACCGGAAGTGTTCTGGGTGATTTCGGAGAAAACCGGAGAGCCGGAGGGTTACCCGAACCCTACCGGGAGAAGTAATGGGCCATATGGGCCTTAGTGGAGAGAGGGAGGGGCAGCCAGGGTGGGCCGCGCACCTCCTCCCCCCTGGTACGAATTGGACTAGGAGAGGGGGGCGGCGCCCCCCTTTCCTTCTCCCTCCCCACTTCCTTCCCCCTCCTAGTAGGAGTCCTACTCCTACCAGGAGGAGGACTCCTCCTGGTGCGCCAATAGGGTCCGACCGGACTCCTCCCCTTTCTCCTTTATATACGGGGGCAGGGGCACCCCTAGACACACAAGTTGATCCACGTGATCATATTCTTAGCCGTGTGCGGTGCCCCCTTCCACCATAATCCTCGATAATATTGTAGCGGTGCTTAGGCGAAGCCCTGCGACGGTAGTACATCAAGATCGTCACCACGCCGTCGTGCTGACGGAACTCTACCCCGACACTTTGCTGGATCGGAGTCCGGGGATCGTCATCGAGCTGAACGTGTGCTAAAACTCGGAGGTGCCGTAGTTTCGGTGCTTGATCAGTCGGGCCGTGAAGACGTACGACTACATCAACCGCGTTGTAACGCTTCCGTTGTCGGTCTAGAAGGGTACGTAGATCATACTCTCCCCTCTCGTTGCTATGCATCACCATGATCTTGCGTGTGCGTAGGATTTTTTTTTGAAATTACTACGTTACCCAACAAGAATTAATGATCTTCTTATTGTTGCAAATAGGAATTATGTGCCCGTAGATTTCATTGTTCTTGATATAGATTGCAATCCTTCTTGCCCTATTATTCTTGGTAGACCTTTCCTTAGAACGGTTGGTGCGATTATTGATATGAAGGAATGGAATATTAGATTTCAATTTCCATTAAAAAGGGCATGGAACACTTTCCAAGAAATAAAATAAAATTTCCATATGAAACTATCATAAGAGCCACTTACGGGTTGCCTACCAAAGATGGCAATACCTAGATCTATCCTCGCTTTTATGCCTAGCTAGGGGCGTTAAACGATAGCGCTTGTTGGGAGGCAACCCAATTTTATTTTTATTCCTTGCTCTTTGATCCTGTTTAGTAATAAATAAATTATTTAGACTCTGTTTTGGTTGTGTTTTTTGTGTGTTTAATTAGTGTTTGTGCCAAGTAGAACCGTTGGGAAGACTTGGGGAAAGTCTTGTTGAACTTGCTGTAAAAAACAGAAACTTTAGCGCTCACGAGAACTGATGTCATTTTTATTTGGAGAGTTCTATTTAGTTAATTCTTTTGCAGATGATTAATAGATAAATTCCTCACGTCCAGCAATTTATTTTAGAATTTTTGGGGTTCCAGATCTTGCGATAGCTACAGATTACTACAGACTGTTCTGTTTTGACAGATTCTGTTTTTCGTGTGTTGTTTGCTTATTTTGATGAATCTATGGTTAGTAAAATAGTTTATAATCCATAGAGAAGTTGGAATACAGTAGGTTTAACACCAATATAAATAAAGAATGAGTTCATTACAGTACCTTGAAGTGGTTTTTTGTTTTCTTTCGCTAACGGAGCTCACGAGTTTTCTACTTTATGTTTTGTGTTGTGAAGTTTTCAAGTTTTGGGTAAGGATTTGATGGATTATGGAACAGGGAGTGGCAAGAGCCTAATCTTGGGGATGCCCATGGCACCCCCAATATAATCCAAGGACACCAAAAAGTCAAAGCTTGGGGATGCCCCGGAAGGCATCCCCTCTTTCGTCCACTTCCATCGGTAATTTACATGGAGCTATATTTTTATTCACCAACATGATATGTGTTTTGCTTGGAGCGTCTTGTATTATTTGTGTCTTTTGTTGTTAGTGTGCCACAATCATCCTTGCTGTACACACCTTTTGAGAGAGCCATACATGAATTAGAATTTGATAGAATACTCTATGTGCTTCACTTATATCTTTTGAGCTAAGTAGTTTTGCTCTATGTGCTTCACTTATATCTTTTGAGCTAAGTAGTTTTGCTCTATGTGCTTCACTTATATCTTTTGAGCGTTATAATTTTGCTCTATGTGCTTCACTTAGATTTTTTAGAGCACGGTGGTGGATTTGTTTTAAAGAAACTATTGATCTCTCATGCTTCACTTAAATTATTTTGAGAGTCTTAATAGCATGGTAATTTGCTTAATAATAACATGCCTGGTATTCAAGATTTGTGAAACTTTCTTTTGAGTGTGTTGAATACTAAGAAAAGTTGGATGCTTGATAATTGTTTTGAGATGTGGAGGTAGTAATATCAAAGTCATGCTAGTAGAGTAATTTTGAATTTGAGAAGTGCTTGAGTTAAAGTTTGCAAGTCCCGTAGCATGCACATATGGTAAACGTTATGCAACAAATTTGAAACATGAGGTGTTATTTGATTGTCCTCCTTATGAGTGGCGGTCAGGGACGAGCGATGGTTTTTTCCTACCAATCTATCCCCCTAGGAGCATGTGCCGTAATACTTTGGTTTTTGATGGCTTGTAGATTTTTGCAAAAAGTATATGAGTTCTTTATGACTAATGTTGAGTCCATGGATTATACGCACTCTCACCCTTCCATCCTGCTAGCCTCTTCGGTACCATGCATTGCCCTTTCTCACATCGAGAGTTGGTGCAAACTTCGCCGGTGCATCCAAACCCCGTGATATGATACACTCCGTCACACATAAACCTCCTTATATCTTCCTCAAAACAGCCACCATACCTACCTATTATGGCATTTCCATAGCCATTCCGAGATATATTGCCATGCAACTTTCCACCATCCAATTTATCATGACACATTCATCATTGTCATATTGCTTAGCATGATCATGTAGTTGACATAGTATTTGTGGCAAAGCCACCGTTCATAATTTTTCATACTTGTCACTCTTGATTCATTGCATATCCCGGTACACCGCCGGAGGCATTCATATAGAGTCATACTTTGTTCTAGTATCGAGTTGTAATCATTGAGTTGTAAATAAATAGAAGTGTGATGATCATCATTAATAGAGCATTGTCCCAAAAAAGGCCAAAAAAGAAAGGCCAAATAAAAAAAAGAGAAAGGCCAAAAAAGGGGCAATTCTACTATTCCTTTTTTCCACACTTGTGCTTCAAAGTAGCACCATGTTCTTCATATAGAGAGTCTCTTGAGTTATCACTTTCATATACTAGTGGGAATTTTCATTATAGAACTTGGCTTGTATATTCCAACAATGGGCCTCCTCAAGTGCCCTCGGTCTTCGTGAGCAAGCAAATTGGATGCACACCCACTTAGTTTCTTTTGTTGAGCTTTCATACATTTATAGCTCTAGTGCATCCATTGCATGGCAATCCCTACTCCTTGCATTAACATCAATCGATGAGCATCTCCATAGCCCATTGATTAGCCTTGTTGCTGTGAGACTTTCTCCCTTTTTGTATTCTCCACATAACCCCCATCATTATTCTATTCCACCTATAGTGCTATATCCATGGCTCACGCTCATGTATTGCGTGAAAGTTTATGAGTTTGAAATTATTAAGGTATGAAACAATTGCTTGGCTTGTCATCGAGGTTGTGCATGATGAGAGCATTCTTGTGTGACGAAAATGGAGCATGACTAAACTATATGATTTTGAAGGGATGAACTTTCTTTGGCCATGTTACTTTAAGAAAACATAATTGCTTTGTTCGTTTGCTTGAAGTACTATTATTTTTATGTAAATATGAACTTTTGTCTTGAATATTCCTAATATGAATATTCATACCACAATTAAGAAGATTTGCATCGAAATTATGCCAAGTATCACTCCGCATCAAAAAATTCTCTTTTTATCATTTACCTACTCGAGGACGAGCAGGAATTAAGCTTGGGATGCCTGATACGTCTCCAACGTATCTATATTTTTTGATTGCTCCATTCTATATTATCTACTTTTTTGGACTATATTGGGCTTTATTTTCCACTTTTATATTATTTTTGGGACTAACTATTAACCGGAGGCCCAGCCCAGAATTGCTGTTTTTTGCCTATTTCGGTGTTTTGAAGAAACGGAATATCAAACGGAGTCCAAACGGAATAAAACCTTCGGAAACGTGATTTTCTCACCGAACGTGATCCAGGAGACTTGGACCCTACGCCAAGGCATCAGAGAGGCGGTCACGAGGGTGGGGGCGCCCCCCCTAGGGCACGCCCCCTGCCTCATGGGCCCCTCGGAGCTCCACCGATGTACTTCTTCCTCCTATATATACCTACGTACCACAAACGATCAGAACAGGAGCCAAAAACCTAATTCCACCGCGGCAACTTTCTGTATCCACGAGATCCCATCTTGGGGCCTGTTCCAGAGCTCCGCCGGAAGAGGGCCATCATCACGGAGGGCTTCTACATCATCATAGCCCCTCCGATGAAGTGTGAGTAGTTTACCTCAGACCTTCGGGTCCATAGTTAGTAGCTAGATGGCTTCTTCTCTCTTTTTGGATCTCAATACAAAGTTCTCCCCCTCTCTCGTGGAGATCTATTCGATGTAATCTTCTTTTTGCGGTGTGTTTGTTGGGACCGATGAATTGTGGGTTTATGATCAAGTCTATCTATGAATAATATTTGAATCTTCTCTGAATTCTTTTATGTATGATTGGATATCTTTGCAAGTCTCTTCGAATTATCTGTTTGGTTTGGCCAACTAGATTGGTAGTTTTTTCCATGGGAGAAGTGCTTAGCTTTGGGTTCGATCTTGCGGTGTCCTTTTCCAGTGACAGAAGGGGCAGCAAGGCACGTATTGTATCGTTGCCATCGAGGATAACAAGATGGGGTTTATTTCATATTGCATGAATTTATCTCTCTACATCATGTCATCTTGCTTAAGGCGTTACTCTGTTTTTTAACTTAATACTCTAGATGCATGCTGGATAGCGGTCGATGAGTGGAGTAATAGTAGTAGATGCAGAATTGTTTCGGTCTACTTGTCACGGACGTGATGCCTATATACATGATCATGCCTAGATATTCTCATAACTATGCTCAATTCTGTCAATTGCTCAACAGTAATTTGTTCACCCACCGTAGAATACTTATGCTCTTGAGAGAAGCCACTAGTGAAACCTATGGCCCCTGGGTCTATTCTCATCATATCAATCTCCATTACTTTAATCTTACTTTGCTATTTACCTTGCCTTTACTTTTCACTTTGCATCTTTATACCAAAAATACCAAAAATATTATATCTATCAGATCTCACTCTCGTAAGTGACCGTGAAGGGATTGACAACCCCTAATCGCGTTGGTTGCGAGTAGCTATCGTTTTGTGCAGGTACGAGGGACTTGAGCGTGGCCTCCTACTGGATTGATACCTTGGTTCTCAAAAACTGAGGGAAATACTTACGCTACTCTGCTGCATCATCCTTTCCTCTTCGGGGAAGTCCAACGCAAGCTCAAGAGGTAGCATCCGCCAGATATGAATCAGACGGCCTATAATGCAGGATGGCAGGCACACCATCATCAACAACTCCGTTTTTTATAAGAGTAGAGATAAATATATTAAATGTAGTATACCATGTTCATAACCACACCATGTGTATCACCGTAATATATATTCACACATCCGTCGGTTTGAAACACTATGATAAATTCTTCAAATATCCGATTCATTTTTTATAATGAAGTATATATGATCTCTATTCATCTTTTACACCCACACAACCCTCTTATCTTTGTAGCTAGCACTAACTTTCTCTTGTGCATGCACACGCCCGCATCCCTCTCACACTCCCTCAGCATTCTCTAGCTCCATTGCGCAAATTCGTCTTTTCACTTTAGGTCGTTCACCCACGGTGTGTGTAGGCCCCCCAGCTCCTTCTTTACGGCACACATCGATCGATATGCCTCTCTAGCCAGGTGTGCCTAGCACAAACACAAGCTTCCCCTCTTCTCTTGTCACCGTCCATGCCTTACTCCCACCACTCTTTTCATCGTTCTCGTACTCGCACACTCCCCCCCTCGATATAGTATGCCTCTTGTACCACCTCCTACATGCATCCCTCTCTCTCTATCCTTCTCCTCGTGCCTCATTTGCTTCTAACACACACATGCATGTATACCGATTGATCTCCCAACATATACCTAGATCGACTTTAACTACCCCCCCATCGATCGACGTACCTCACAAGTTATGTCTCTCCTTTCTCTTACAAAGGGCGATTGATCTTCCTATGTATTTACGTCTGCTTACCACAGCCACATTGTCCCCCTCATCATTCGTGCATGCCTCCTGACCCGTCTCTCACACGCACATGCACAGACAATAAGCAGCCATCTCCTCTCTTATTAATATTGCGGGCGTGCCCTCCGTTTTTCTAGCAAGCCTATCCCACCATTTGTTAGAAGAAACTCCACTACCACCCCCTCCAACACTCTAGCTCTGTCTCTCTCCCAACCTTATTCATCTCCTGCACATATGCATGGATGCCGATCGATCTCCCTTAATACATGAGGCAGATCGATCTCCTTAATACATGAGGTAGGCCTCTCTCCTCCTCCACACATATACCAGCCATTGTACCTCCATAGTTAATTGGGCCTCCCTCTTCCCCCACCACACACCGATAGTCGAGCGCTGCAGGTATGTATCCATGCCACAGAGACAAACTGCACATGTCCCATCTCACGTTTCAGTAGGCCAACCACTCTATATCTTTGACGTGGGCACACACAAATTCGATGGCACTCTTTATCGATCGCGCGCGCACTCACACACATCATCATCCCTCTCTTAGATTCTATGGACACCTCAAGCCGATGATACCTCCACTCTCTTCTCGTGGATCGCCCCCTCTATATATATGTTATATCTAGGACTCTATTTCACACACATTGCATATGTTAAATTTTTTGATTGACCCCCCCCCCAAAAAAAAACTCTCAAGAACCCACACACTATATCTCTCTAGGTTTGTATCTCTCTCACACAACCCCACGCAGGTGGTGTACGTATACAAGAAGAGAATAGGTGCACCGTGCACGTACTCACACTTCGTGCCCAGCCACACCCGCGTGGGTACACGGTGGAGCTCATTTCTTTACGAAATGGCAGCCCACGTGCTAATTTGAACGCCTGTAGTGGTTGTTTACCTAGGGAGGTCGTGTACCACGCGTGCATGAAACAAAGTTCGACTTGACGCGTTGCCGCGTTATTTTAAAATAAAGTTATAGCGCTCAATGGCACATACACAGAATATAAAACAATTTTTATGGAGGAAAAGGTAGTCCACTCTTTAGAGTATCTCACACAAGGCTCCGGTGGCCTCTCTCTCTCATCGTTGGTCACTGATTTGGCCGCATCCCGTCCGCGGGGGGAAAGGGAGTGTGGTGGCCTCTGTCTCTCTCACCGTTGGTCATTGATCTGGCCGCATCCCGTCCGCCGGGGGAAAGGGAGGAAGTGCATCGTTTCTCCGTTCGACGGCGCCGAGGCAGCATGTCCTGATCTGTGGTACACGTCGTTCTCTCTGACCAAGCTCCGGCGCGGCAGGGCCTACGCCACCTGCTCGCAGATTCTGCCCGCCGCTGCTCACCTAGTTACATCCCGACGACCTCCAGGTATCCCCTCCGGCCTTGCTCCACTGCCCGTTTTCCCACGTCGTTGCATGTGGATCTTCCATAGTTCTTTGCCCAAAACGTAGCTCGTTCGGCGTACTTTCCATATTTCATTCTCGTCCTCACACCGTTTTAGACAAACACAACCGTGTTGTTATCTTCCCTTAGGACAAGGAATATGCTTCTTTTTTGTCGTCGCATGTGTCATCAACTGTTATTGGCCAGTAATTGTTTCCTTTCTACCTCTTTTTGCAAACAGGGCTATCCATTTCACGTCGTTGCTATTGCGACCTTTTGGTGAACTGCACAAATCACTTTTTTCTTAAGAGTGTTTTGTGCAGTTGTACTAAAATGTCACACGGGCAACGTCTCTACAGTTCAGTGCGACTGCACAAAGGGAGATTGGATTTGCTCTATCCTCCTCATCCAACTCTGAGCCTAATCTTCTCCAACTAGTTAGTCTTAAGAGAGACTGCAAAGGTGACCGGCTTCTATTTGTGTGTTTATTGTTTCATCAGCAGTCCTCTATTATCGTAATCACACTTGATATCTTTGGAACAGGGATGCTCAGCTCTATTTTAGTGGAACTACACAAAATGATCGGAATGTTGCACGCTCCAGACAGCTACTTTTTTCCCAACATGCCTTGTTGATTTAGATAGAGCTGGGGGACGTTGCTGCCAATGAAAGCATGGATCAATTTTAATTTAACACCTTCTCACAACTTTGTCTTCAGTTGTGATGTAATTATTAGCTCTGATCTGCTAATAATTGACATGCATTAGCAAGGAAGTTAGTTTTTTATTGTTTCCGAAAGAGCATCGATGGCAAGACACGCGAAACAAAAGCTGAAAGCTCACACCATTGTACAATTTCATGTTGCTGGAAAATTATTTGTATAGTACGTCAATTATGTAAACAAATGATGGAAGCTTGATAGCCTTGCCAGAAGCCTCTTCATCATCCGGGTCCATGTGCCATGCACAAAATTATACTCCTTCGTTCCTAAATATTTGTCTTTTTACAAATTTCAAACGGGCATATTTTAGAGTGTAGATTCACTCATTTTGCTTCGTATGTGTACTCCCTCTGTTCCTAAATATTCTATTCGTCTTAACAGAGATTTCAACAAGTGACTAAGTATGGAGCAAAATGAGTGAATCTACACTCTAAAATATGTCTATATACATCCGTATGTGCTAGTCCATTTGAAATCTCTAAAAAGACAAATATTTGAGTAGTCACTCGTTGAAATCTCTAGAAAGACAAATACTTCGGAGTATATTTAAGAACCGATGGGGTAGTGCACAACCGCATGGGAGACTCAGCCCAGTCGTTGCGCCGCATTAATAGTGAGTAATGAGCAGTCAAATCATAAGCCCCACCTTTCCCACCGTAAGTTGCTCTGAAGAAGCAACCATCAATACGCTCTTCTTTGAATCCACTCATACTACTCCATCCGTCACTGTTTATACAGCGCGCTTCAGAAAAAAGAAAAAAATCTATGGGACCAAGGCGACTAGCGATCGGCCTGAAAAATAGCACGACGTCTATTACTAGAGGGAATAATGCATACACACATGCATGCAGTGCTTCCACCCCGGGTACACACATGCATGCACTCCGTGGTAGTACAGTACATGGAGAGAAAATTGTGGACTTGATTGCGATTACCACGCCCTAATTAATTGAGCATTATACCAAACGCATCTAAAGTCTCTCTGGTGGTGGAAATGCATTGAGAGAAATGCATCATAATGAAGTGCACCCTGTAAACTGTGACGGAGGGTGGAGTAGTATGAAGGTGCAAAACCAAGTACGCGTACTACTGCGCTTGGCTCTTCGCCCCTTCATGAAGTCGAACAATGATAGTACTTCGCATGTCGGGTACTACAGTGTATGCCTCTGACAATCTGACACCGAATGGACTGATGCATCTCCACCGAGGGTAGGTTGCATTAGTCAAAAGGCGTAAGCGAGCTTCACCTTGTCCTGCAAGCTTCTCCTCGTTCTGCGAGTTGACGGGACACACCAAAAAGTAGTGCTAGTCCATACTCCCTCCTTTCCGGTTAATATGGCTTAATCTTTTTTGCGGGTAAATGAGAGAGCTTTATTCATATATAAGCATTCTTAGGACGATCAGCCAAGACACAGGTCACTAGGAAGTGAGGTACCCCACAAAAAAAGAAGTAGGAAGCGAGGTGTTTCATCAAGCCAGCTCTCGGCCACATTCAAAGTGCAGCAAGCACGATTCGCATGAAGATGTGCCGCAAGGTTTGCTGACCTGTTTACATGCTGAATAACAAAAAAGAGGAAATATTACTGAGCGCTACTATTTGTAACAGGATATGAGCCAGAATTAAGCAAGAATTGTGGCGAGTGTTCTATGCAATCAACTTCCATTATCACATGCGAGAACCCTCAAAGAGAACCAAATGTGTTGAAGATTGCTTTATCACATTTTAAAATTATAATAAGAGTGCAGACGCTCCTCCATCCAGTTCCTAGTACTAGTATAGTACGTACCTTTATGGACTATAGTAGTAGTACTAGTAAACTTTGCGCTTGGTTGTTTGGGAAGCCGAACAATAATAGCACTAGTAGTACTCCCTCCTTTCCGGTTTATAAGGCTCAATTCAAAAATCTCACCAACCAAGGTAGATGATGAGTGGTGGAATATTTTTTGTAGTTTGCAAAAGCACCCAATTAATGCTCTTGTTTTCCACAAAAAATTATGTTTACGAATGCATTAATTGCAATGCATGCATGCATTGGTCAGTTTTCTCTTAATACTTGCATGCAATGATTTAATGCACCTTGAAGTCTGAACATGTGATGGGGAACAACCAAATTGAGCCTTATAAAATGGAAAAACTAAAATTTTGAGATAAGCCCTATAAACCGGAAAGGAGAGAGTATAGTGTATGCTTCTGGCAATCTGACACCGAATTAACTGTTGCACGTCCACCGCCTGAGCAAGGGAGAGCTTGCATTAGTCAAAAGTTTCTCCTTGTCCTGCGAGCCACCGTGCGCAAGCTTCTCCCGCCCTGCAACCTTCTCCTCGTTCGGCAAGTTGACGGGACATAGAAAAATAATGCTAGTCCATGCTGCCTCCTCTCCGGTTAATATGGCTTAATTTCAAAGGAGATAAATACATTGTCTGTCACTGTATATTTGTAAAAATATGGTCAGTGGACTTCATAATACGCTCATTGCGCTCAATATATATATATATATATATATTCCGGTGTTCATACGGTCACTAGCTCACCCTGACTGAGTATGTGTGTGCATGCACGTGTAGGTTGAGCACTTGAGCATGACCGTGTGTGTTCCGTCATGTGCTCGGACATGCATGCATTAGGGCGTCGCGTGTGTTTTTGCGTCCATGTGTACGTGTGACTGTTGCATACACATAGGGGGAGTACGTGTAGGGGCCACTAAGGAGCAGTCAAATCACACAGTAAGTTAGTCGGAAGAAGCAACCATCATTTCACTCTTGAATGACACGTACGCAATATAAAATCGTTGATATGGAGAGAAAAAGAAAACCACTATATATACACTAGCAAGAGCCCAAGCTACAAGCCTGCTTGCTTAGGTTGCTCTCTTCACAAGCATAGAACGACGGGCCTGATCCCGCAGCTGGGGGAAGGGAACAATGTTCTGCGTAGACGCGGTCGACATCGGCGAGGGAGAAAACACACAGTTGGTGCATCCCAATCGGGGGTCACCGCGGTATGGGCCGATGTCGCGTCCCAACCGCCCTTCTAGCTACAGCCCGACGTCCTAGGTAGTCCATCTTCCTTTTGGAGCCGGCTTGCTCCACTGTCGTAGCTCCATCTCCATGTCGATCTTTCTCTACTTCTACCGGCTTCTATTTGTGATGAGTTTATGTCTCATGAACTAGTGCCAGTACTATTATTCTAATCACACTTCATTAATATCTTTGCCATCAGGGATGCTCAGGTCAATTTTAGCGGAACTGCACAAAAGCATCGTATGATCTGAGGGTGTCAGCCATCTTTCCTTCCCGACATGGAAAGTGCTATGGAACAAGAGGTACCAGAAGGTGGAGAACCAAAGAGTGTTGCTTCTATTGTTGCTGACATTCTCACTAAACAACCTCCCTCTAGCACATTCCTTCGACATGTTCTACCTGGCCAGGAAATTAAATCATGTTTAGGGTTTAGGGTTTAAGTCGTAGTGACCCCATCAGTAGTTTTTCTATCGTACACACTCTCACAAATTTTATCTTTAGTTGTGAAGTAAATATTGGCTATGATCTGTGAATCATTGAGATGCATCAGCATGCGTGTTAGTTTTCCTTTGTATTTGATGGGATGTTGTAATGGGGCAACCTTGGAATAGGAATGAAAATGGAGTGGAAAAGTTACCTTTTTCCAAAGAAAAAATGGAAATGGAGAGAAACCAACATTTCGTTTCGTTGGATCGTGCCATCAAGCAAAACCAACGTTTAAATCACGTCTGTCGTGTTCGTGTCTCACCTCCTCCATGGCTCGACCCCACACAGTCGCTCGGCATGCCACTCACCGCAAACCGAGTAGTATTCCATAACTTTCCCGTCTGCTTGTCGATGGATCGTGCCATGGAGTACTAGCACTACTAGAAGAGATTGACGAGTTGGGAGAGGACAGCTAGTTGTAGCACGGACTCCCAAGAACATACTACTGGAAGAGATCGCGCATGTTGTAGCCAGCTATTGCGACCTTTGAACACGGAGCAGCCGCGTGCACCCGGAAGCGGCGCGGGCGACGCTCTCTCGGCCGGCGCGCCGCAATCAATGCCAGCGCCAGTGAGAGATCGCGTCCGCTCTGGCCGGGCAAGAATGCGGCACTGAACGTTTCGGGCGGGAAGCATGCGCGGGTGATGAAGAGGGTTCGGGTTGGTCAGGACCGGCCGTGGCAGCGGTCCGGACGTGCGCAAACAAGAGATGATGTACGTTAATATTGTTGCGTATATAATTTACAACGTAAATAATGTGCCAGTTGGACAAATATGATTGGAGATGGAGATGGAAATGGAATTTTACATAAACACGGATATGCATGTCTATGTCTGTGTGTGTGTGCGCGACGACTCTCGCGACCTGGAAGCGGGGGCGTGTTTTTGATCGAGTTTTCTTTCTTGGTACGTTAGAAAATCAGTTTGTCTAATTCACATCTAGATGTTATTTAAGGATATCACATCTAAGATCCCACAAGTATATAATGTAGCAACAAGAAACAAAAAAAACTAGGAAAAGACCACAAACAGAGTGGACATCAACTTATATGTGACATAACTATGTCACATCTAGATGTGTCCTAGACAGACCCTTAAAAAATTCTCCGCCAGTTGTCGTTTTTTTTCGGGAACGCGTGTATTCTATTTAAAACCACTGCTATGGAGAGATTTTTTACTCCATTATAGCCTCTTGTTTGATAGAGTTTCTCGCGTCTCGCTCTCTCACCCTCTCCATAATAAAACAAGATGACAGTGTCCACTCTATCTCTCTCCTCACCGGTGGTCACAGATCCGGCCGAATCCCGTCCGCTGCGGGAGGTGAGGAGGTGCAGCGTTGACGTTGTCGCCGTCGGCGACGGAGGAAGCCAAAGCGCACCATCCTCTCAGAGTCGGCGCTAGTGCGGACGAAGATCCTCCGCGCCCTTGTTCGCTGCCGTCGTGTGGGCAGATCCCGCCTGCCCGCCTAAATGACATCTCGCCCACCTGAGGTATAACTTCTTGTACTGGTCTAGCTCCCCAGGTCGCTGCGTGCGGGTTTTCTTCTATGCGACTACTCCCCATCTCCCCATGCATAGTAGCTACGGTTCGTCGGCTGGTCCAACATCACCTACTAGTACTATTATAGTGGAAATGCCACTCAAAAAGTTGTCCTGATTTATGCCTCGGTGGAGGTATACATGTTGTTTCGACAAAAATACATGGTGGTTGTGCGGTCATTGTCCATATGGTGGTAGTACTATCACTGGTTAAATGAAGAAATGCTTTTTTTCTCGGGTATCCTGGTTTAGTTCCCATCAAGATAGTTATGATGCTTCTGTTTGTTGGTGTACTTTTCATTAATTCTTATTGACAATTGAGATGTCATTGCTAACCCTTTTTTATATTTTTGGAAACAGCAATGCGTGTCTCCATACCCGGGCATGTCTTCCTCAATTTTAGTGGAACTGCACAAAATTGGATGGCCATTGTTGTTCCGCCTCACTGTCCTCTGCCACGTGGTTCTTCCTTCCTCGAGCTTGATTACAGAGAAGAAACAGACCAAAGTGAGGATTTGTCGAACTTCTTAGGTGCCTCACCCAAACTTGATGCCAACTGGATGATGCATCACCACGATGACCTATCGATGCTCATGGTTGTGCCTCATGGTTGCGTCGGCTGGTGAAGCTGGTCGATTTTTGACGAAAAACAAGATGTCTTCCATCAGTGCTCTTTGCTTGTTACGCACAAAGATGATATCCTTCGTTAGTTCACCTTGGTTGCGTTGGAGACGCAGTCGTCTTTCACGTTGGTGCAATTTTCGCTAGGGTTTTACAACAGGTGGGCCCAAAATGTGGTTGTCTCACCTGTCATACAGCCAAAAGAAGGTGCAGTGAAGGCACCGGAGCTCAATCCATACTACAGTAGTATATATATAAGCGGGAGCCTCAGCGCTTGTTCGCTAGGGTTTGCACTCTCCACACGCTCGCCGCACTACATATATGTTACTCCCTCCGTTCTGAATTACTTGTCTTAGATTTGTCTAGATATGGAGGTATCTAGCACTAAAATGAGTCTAGATACATTTGCTAGGGTTTGCTATATTCATAGTCTCTCACCCTCTCTCCACCAGATCTAAACAAGACCGTGTTGGCCTCTTGTCTCTCTCTCCCCCTCACAGCTAGTGAAGGAGGCGTCCGTATCCCGTCGTACCGGGAAGGGGAGGAGGTGCAGCATTCACTCTATCGCCTTCGGCGAGGGAGGCAATCCACTGCCGGCTGCGCTGTTCTCTTTCACCCAGCGCCTATGCGGGAGGGCCACCGACCCCTTCTTCCTCGCTGTCGTACTTAGTGTGGGCAGATCCGGCCTCCCGTTGCACGCCTTGCCACATCCCGACGACCCTAAGGTATAAGTTTCTTTGAAACCGTCATTACTCTAGCTGCATGTGGATCTTTTTCGATCTATAGTCGAATCTAGGTCTTGGTTCAAAGAGAAAAGAAGGGTGCGGTGGGCTGGGGCAAGAATCTAGGATGTGGTTCAATGAGGAAAGGAGGGGCGGAAAGTAGTATAGACTGGCTATCCAGCCGCTTTGTAGGTCGAAAAGGGAAAAAGGGGGTAACCCAGGACACACATCTGTAAGGAACCGATCTCTTTGTTGAAAAGGGAAAGAAACTGGGGGGTCGGGTAGTTTGTGCATGACTAGATTTGCTGTCCTCACATAGGAAGGAGGTTCAAAGAGAACAAATATGGGACCAGCACATATATGTTGCTTGGCTACATACTCTTCATCACCCATTTATACGTGTGGACGCACATGGTGCTGGCATGTCCCATGCAGCTATTTTGCTGTTGTTAATCTCAAAATTAACTACTGATCTGTTTTAAAAGAATTTCTCTGTTAATATGAATCAATGCAACCCTTTTAGAAATGCTACTGTCCTATACTTTGTTTTCCATCAAGATAAGGTAGATGCTTCTTGTGGCCGCATGTTTCATACTCCTTTATTGGCCAATAATTGTTTTCTTTTTTTGCCTCTTAAAACAGGGATATCTATTCAACTTGTTACTATAGAAAACTTAAATGTCACACCGGCAACTTTGCTTGATTTCAGTGCAACTGCACAAAACTTGATTGGATTTCCTATTCGTGTTGGTAGATTCGTATTTTATGTTGGTCCTCCCATGAAAGGTCAGTACAGGCCTTCATCCACATGATTGTGCAGTGTGCTTTGAGATGTTGTGCTACTTGTATTGGTACTGTTTTAAATAAATGATGAATTGAAGCTATTGTATTGCTGTCTTTTCCCATTAAGTAGTGAACAAAAATGGGACCAACCCAGACATGATGCTTGTTGCTTTGTTACAACAAATTCAGCATCACCCCCTTTATAAGCCAGTAATTGATGCCACTCTCAGAATTAACTAATGAATCTTATTTCAAAACTGCAACACTTGTTAGGGATTGGCGGGATTACCATTTTTGTGGCCGCATGTTTCATCCTCCTTTATTAGCCAGTAATTGATTCCTTTTTTGCCTCTGTTTATACAGGGATATCTATTCAACTTGTTGCTATTGTGACATTTTGCTTCGCTACGCGAAACACTTTGCTTGATTTCAGTGCAACTGCACAAAACAAGATTGGATTTCCTATTCGTGTTGGCAGATTCGTACGTGGTCTTGTGTGTGTCATGACATGTTGGTACTTGCCTTCATCCACATGATCGTGCAGTGTGTTTTGAAATGTTGTGCTACTTGTATTGGTACTGTTTTAAATAAATGATGAATTGAAGCTATTGTATTGATGTCTTTTCCCATTAAGTAGTGAACAAAAATGGGACCAACCTAGACATGATGCTTGTTGCTTTGTTACAACAAATTCAGCATCACCCCCTTTATAAGCTTTGTCGTTCTTTATACATGTTGAAACAAGGCATTGTTGAGATAATGTCTCAGTCAATATGAATGAATCACACTGATGGAGAATTGCTACTCTCCTGCTTTGTTTCCCATTAGGATAAAGTAGATCAGTAGATGCTTTTCTTCTGGGAGTACAAGTCATCAACCATTATTTCGTAGTAATTGTTTCCCTTATACCTATTTTTGCTTACAGGGATATCAAAATTAAAGCTCGGTTTTATTCCGACTTTGATTTTAGTTGGACTGCACAAAAGGAGCCAATGTGTAAGGCAAACTGCTGCATTACTGGGTCTAGTTGGTCGTTCCACTTTGCAGAAAGAAGCAGTCACTGTTTGCGCTACATTACAGAAGGAATGACCGAGAAGCTTTACAGAGTATTATTAGACACCGATGACATGACTAGTCTGCAGAGACCATTGGCAATTTAACAACACGTGGAGTGCCCTGGGCAAAAAGTGCCCAAACAAGTACAAAAGCTACGATAGGACTCCACGATCATAGGCATTACATATTTTGAATGGGAAAAGCTTGTCAAAGTTTAATCATTGATGTTAGCAAGAAGACGTTAGTTTAATATATTGGAATTTGAAAAACTTGTCAAAATTTGCTCATTGATGTTAGCCAGAAGACATGCATTTGATATTTTTGAGTGGGACGCCCTTGCTGTGAGCAGCGTCGAGTGTTTTTCCCTATTCATGTGTTCAGTTTAGAAGTAAATAGTTACTTTGCTGAGATATTCTTGTGTTAAGAGTTTGTTCTGAATATTGTCTATGTAATGCCAGGCCTTGTGTTTGATTGCAAAGTTGAGCTTGGAATGTTGTGGCATGTAGCATCACGAGCTGTTCACCGTGCCTCCTGAGAATAATGCTTCGTATTGTTTTGCATGTCGATCTAATGCCAGTGATTTGCTTGTTAAGAAGATCATCCTCTTCTGTTGTTTCCGTGCTTAAGAAGTTCATCGTCTGATGTTTCATTCATAGCCTATACGACAAGTCGGGTAGGTTAGACGTGAATTCATATGATCTTCTGACCAACTCATGATATTAGGCCGTGATTGGATCATCGTTTTCCAACCAAAACCACTTGTAAAACTTACGCTTGTAAATTAAAGCAGATGGTCTCGGGCGAAGGCGCTTGGTTGGTCGATTTCGACTAGTAAAATATTGGAAGTACTTGACACACGATAAAAACGTTGAACGGAACTCGGACGATTGCTAATCCAGCCATTAGCTGTTGTTTCAGCCTTGCCCATGGATGGCATGATACGCACGTCGTGCATGTATCGTCTGGTAATGTCGTCCATATAGCAGTGCTCGTAAAATATACAGTGGTCTCTCAAATTACACGCGTAACCCGCCGGTTTTACTTACAGACCTTGGGCCCTCGGTTTCATTACGCCTGTATTTTACGCGTAGTTTTCGATCACGAGTAAATTACACTTGTATGTTAATACAGGTTTGAAATAAACCAGAGCTCCCAAGCGCGGCCTTACCATTTCATGCTGTCTCAGTTTCTCGAAGGTGCTCATAGGTGTTCGATGATCCTGGCTTCCTGAATGAGTAGCGGGCGCTGTATCAGACCATCCGTAGGGCCCGCGAGGCCCTCTCCGTTGTCCTTCGAGTTGTTGCGCTCGCCGTGGCGCCGAGCATTGTTAACATCGTCAACGAACATGAGGATTCAGGAGATGACTTTATTTTGATTGGATGACACTAGGGACCCACTAGGGCCTTAGCCGTACGTACGCAAGTGCCTCCTTATTATGTACAACTATATTTGTTTTTGCTTTCTCCTGGTTTCCTGACATCACGGTCCCACACCATTGTCAACCTATGTAGTCAATATAAACGAGAGAATTGCACAAGGTGTGGCCGACAGCTTGGACCAAGCAGCTCGAGCAGTATTTGTCTTTTTGAGGTGTGAGCACTGCAGAGTTTTTCTTGGCGATGATTTCATTGTTGTTCAGAGGAGAGCAGGGTATTAACTGGGCGGGCTGTGGCCGGTCTAGCCCAGGCCAGATATCCAGCCCAGATACTAATTTTTTCAAGATGAAAATGGCTAGCCCAGCTATACGTCTATTTGAGGAATACCTAGCCAAGGTCAACTTGTTATTCTCTGCCCCGCTGGGCTGCAAATCTTTCCTAGTAGGGATGCATTATGCTTAATAGGAAAATGGGCTTTAAAAATAATAAATGGGATGTAATTATAAAAACTAGGCAGTAACTATAAAAAATGCTCCAAACACGAAATTAGTTTATAAAATATTATTTATGGATTTTGAAAATCTTAAATTTTCATTGTTGTGCGCGCAATGTTTCATTGGATTTTTACGTAATACAAATTTATATTTAATCTGACTAGAAATTTCGGGATAAAAATATTTCGGAGCCCATCAAAATGTGGGAAATTTTATTGAATTCTGTCTTCAACGGTTGGTTGAAATTATTAATCATTGTCATAGCTAGAAAATGGGTTGTACTTTTAACAAACTGTAAATGGGCTGTTGTAAATTCCATTAGAATTCCAAAATGGGTTGTACATTCTTACAAAACGCAAATGGGCTATAAGTTCTCTGCCACACACTTGTGGGCCTACTAAGGGACGCGTCCCCTAAAAAAATAAGTTGACGCGTATGCAAGGCTTTGCCAACTTATTATAGTCAACACACAATTCTAGCAGCAGTGGCAGTTGGATGTCTATCCAACGGATGTCGTGCTTCTTCTTCAATCTCTGATATTCTTAGCTTCGGCCGCCCAAAAAATGATTCCTCCCCCTGGCATCTGGGGCACACCATTTCGGAGGCTGACCTGTGGGCCTACTAAGTTGGAGCGTACCAAGGGCTTTGTCAACTTAGTCAATAATAAATTTTTCTAGCTTCAGTGACCGTACGATGTCCATCCAACGGCCGTAGTGCTTCTTCAACCTCTGGTCTTCTTGGTCCAGCCACCCAAAGCAGCGCCGGTCGTGCCACCTGCTCCTGCCTCCCGTGGCCGGATGTGCTGCCGCGGAGGCCTCACTGCCCCCATACTACTCCCACCGCTGGCTAGGCCATCCCTCCACTCACCCACACCCCCTGTTATTCTGCGGCGACGGCAGCCTCACACCGCAGCCGAACCAGTGAACCCTCGTACTCCTCTCCACACGGGTTTCCACTGATGCGTCTTCCTCGGCTCCGCGTCGTCCCCTTCCTAGGCCTCGCGGTCATCCAGACCACCACCCTGGTGCTCTCGGCACGGCGTGGTCAACGTGGTCAACGACCGACTTCCATCGGAAGAGTACTGTACGTGGAGAGGCTGACAGCTGGGTCAAGGCGGCCACAAGGAAGTGCCTCCTTATTACGTTCAAAATAATTATTCCTCCACCTTACAGCAGGGACCCACCGGACGGGCCACCTTATTTCGCGAAAAAAACATTTCCCCCCTGACTGCTCGGACCCACCAGACGGGCCAGCGTATTTTGTGAAAAAAACGTTCCCCCCGCTGTCAGGTCGGACCCACCGGAAGTACCTCCTTATTACGCACAAAAAATGAATACTCCCCTGCTAGCTGGGACCCACCATGGTGGGAGGCTGACTTGTGGGCCTACTAAGTTGACTGGGACGGGGGCCTTTGTCAACTTTAGTCAATATGAACGATTCTAGCTCCAGTGACCATACGATGTCCATCCAACGGCCGTAGTGCTTCTTCAACCTCTGGTCTTCTTGCTCCAGCCACCCAAAGCAGCGCCGGTTGTGCCGCATGCTCCTGCCTCACGTGGACGGCTGTGCTGCCATGGAGGCCTCACCGCCCCCTACTATTCCCACCGCTGGCCAGGCCCTGCGGCGACAGTAGCCTCACACTGCGGCCGAACCAGTGAACCCTCGAACTGCTCTCCGCGCAGGCTTCCACATACGCGTCTTCCCCGGCTCCCTGTCGTCCCCTTCCTAGGCCTCGCCGTCGTCCACCGCCCCGGTGCTCTCGGCGCAGCGTGGTCAACATGGTCAAGGAACGACTTCCATCGGACGTGGACTGTACGTGGAGAGGCTGATAGCTGGGTCCACGGTCGCAGCAAGGAAGTGCCTCCTTATTACATGCAAAATAATTGTTCCTCCACCTGACAGCGGGGACCCACCAGACGGGCCACCATATTTCGCGAAAAAATGTTTCCCCCTGACTGTTGGGACCCACCAGCTACACCTTCGCACGCAAGGAAGTGCGTCCAGGCAAAAAAAATGATTCACCCCCCTGACTGCTGGGACCCACCAACTACATCTTCGCAGGCAAGGAAGTGCCTGACAGTCGGGACCCACCTGGTCGAAGCGTACGTAGCGTTGTCATTCTGCTCGCGAACGTGTACGTACATATATAGTGGTCGATGTAGAGGCGCGCACGTGTCGTAGTAGAGGCGTGCACGTAGCATGTACACGTACGTACAGTGTTCAGGGTGCAAGAAAGAAAATATGGCCACGTATGTGTACATATGGGCGGGGACTCGAACGCCTACTCGCGCATACGTACGGCGAGGGCTCGTGTACATGGCTGGGTCAGAACAGAGAAACAGCATCGTCGTCGTGTTCATGGGGAGGCAACGGAATGTGTCGTGTTCATGGGGAGGCAACGGAATGCGTCGTGTTCATCGGGAGGGCTTGGACGGAAGATGCGATGGAAACGAGGCCTGGCGTACGGCAGAACGGAGGAAACGGCCTTGTGTTCGACCGGCCACGTTCGAAACGGGATCATGTTCATCGGGAGGGGTGTGGCGTACCACAAAACGGAGGAAACGGACCTCCTACGGTCGAAACGGGGGTCCTATTGATCGGGAGGGGTGTGGCATACCGCAAAACAGAGGAAACAGACTTGTGTTGGAGCGCTACGGTCGAAACAGTGGTCCTGTTCATCGGGAGGGGTGTGGCGTACCGCAAAACGGGACTCCACGGGATACTGTTCATCTCCACCGTCGACCTCCTCCAGCCTCCACGGGCTCCTGTTCATCCAGCCTCCACCGCGCGCTACTCCACCGGCTACTGTTCAACCACCCCTCCACCGTCTACTGTTCATCCAGCCCTCCACACCATGGGGGCCTGTTCAACCACCCCTCCACGGGCACCCCTCCACCGTCTAGTGTTCATCCAGCCCTCCACACCACGGGGTCCTGTTCATCCACCCCTCCACGGGCACCCCTCCACCGTCTACTGTTCATCCAGCCCTCCACCACACCACGGGGTCCTATTCATCTAGAGGCAACTCCACCGCTCACTATTCATCCAACCCCCCCCCCCCCCCAACACTCACTATTCATCACATCGATCGGCTTCAGTTAGCAGCAGTAGCGAAGGAATCGCTCGATCGGGTTCAGTTAACAGCCATCCATTGATCGCTTGGGTTCAGTAACGCGTAGCCTGCAGTGCAATTGCTCGGGTTCAGTTAGAGCCCAACGCCTCGCCCGGGTTCAGTTAGAGCCAACGCCTCGCACACACGCGCGTACGTGTACGAGAGAAACGCGCATCGCTCGGCCCCCAACCTCCCACCGTAACTGGGAACTCCCCGAAATTTTCCTCCCCCTCGCTTCTACCATGGTTTTTTCCGTCATGGACGGCCCAAAGAATGTCATGCAGCTGCGTCTCCGGCCCGCCCAAGACGAAAAGCCCATTTTTTGTCATGATTTTTTGTCATAGAAGTAGGAGCCCACCACATCTATGATGATACCGGGTTTTGTCACAATTATCGTCATAGAAGTGTCATATGTATGACAGAAAAAAATTCGTTCGGCCCAAAATGTCTCGGATGTGTCTTTTTTTGTAGTGAGGCCTGTTAGTAGGCTAGTAAAAGCTTCATTCTGTCCGCTCTTGGCGGACTGAACCTTCTCTACTACCGCACCCATCAGGGTGTGGTGCTCCTCCAAGATGGAAGCACGTTGCAGTGATTCCACTAGTGTTCGGCGCCTCCGGATTAGTGGAGATCGCCGATGGAGCTGGCGTTCCCCCTCCTTCGAAGGGGGCTGCTCGCCCGATCCCGGAGTCACATTGGTCTCCGGGAGAGTGTCCGGCTGGGGTACGGATTGATGATGGTCCCCATCATCGGTTGTCATAGGGGTAGCCTCAAATGGGGTGAGGATATCCGGGATGGGGTGGATCTGGTTCGGGATGGCGCCGTTTGGTTCATCTCCCTGTGGATCTCATCCACTGGGGCGGATCTGGATCTGCACGCTTCTCGAGGTGGCGCCAGACTCTCGCCGGAGAATCGCTGGAACAGGGCGCCGGAGTTTGGGGAGGAAGACGGTGCGGTGGAGATTGCCGGAGGCGGCGGGCGAGACCGGAGGGTGCGGCGACTGGCGCGGGTGGCGCTGTGGCCGGCGGCAAGCGCAACGGCGAGGGGCGAGGGGCGGCGAGGTGCCTCGGGTGGCGCGCGGCGCGAAGGAAGGCAGCGGCGAAGCAAGCTGGCGGTGGCGTCGCGTGTCTTCCACCGGCGGCCAGTGGAAGGAGCCGCGGCTCGGGCGGGAGGAGAGCCGGGCGTGGGCGGCTGCGCAGAGATGGGCTGGGCGGGCCGGCCTCGGGCCCGCAGGGCCGCGGCGGCGCGGGGAAGAGAGAGGAGGGTGCGGGCGACACATGGCGGCGGCGGAATCGCTGGAGTCGGCGACGGAGCTGAGGTGGTGTCCTCTAATTGGTGGAGGTGAGGTGGCCGGCGGAGCGGACATGTCCGGGCGGCGCGTGGACGCGTCCGGCGGCGCGAGGGGGAGGATTAGGGTTTCGTCTGCGCGAGAATTTCGGAGGGACACACATATTTATAGGTAGAGGGAGCTAGGAGAGTCCAAATGAGGTGCGGTTTGCAGCCACGCGATCGTGATCGAACGACCGAGATGATGGAGCAGGTTTTGGTGGGTTTTGGGCCAACATGGAGGGGTGTTGGGCTGCAACACACACGAGGCCTTCTCGGTCCCTCGGTTAACCGTTGGAGTATCAAACGAAGTCCAAATGGTACGAAACTTGACAGGCGGTCTACCAGTAGTAAACCAAGGCCGCTTGGCAAGTCTCGGTCCAATCCGGAAATGTTTAATCCCCACACACGAAAGAAAGGTAGAAATGACCACCGGAGGAGAACGAAGCGCCGGAATGCAAAACGGACAACGGGGAAAATGCTCGAATGCATGAGATGAACATGTATGCAAATGAAATGCACATGATGACATTATATGCAACGCATGACACGCAAGCAATGACAAGGCAACAACAGCGAATAACTGGGCGACACCTGGCACATCGGTCCCGGGGCGTTACAGGTTGGTTTACCCAAAAACTGTATTGATGAGGATCCCGTAATGTGCGGGCACGATCTCTGTTTTGACAAGACGTGCCAATGGAGGCTATGCCTCGAAACGTGAAGCAGTATGCGTGAAACTGGTTCGAAGTTAAAGAGCCATATATGATGTTTCACCGAAAAAAGTTGTCAGTAAAGAGATACTGTTTAGTTTGGATATCTTGCCTTCATGGCTAAGGGTTGTAACAATTGTGCAGAGTCGGATACAGTTCATTTGTCCAGGGAATTGTTTTAAAGTGTTGAGGAGGAGGAACCCGCCTTGCAATGCCGAAGACAATCCGCGTGCCGAACACATCGTCATCGAAGACTGGTTCAGGGGCTACTAAGGAAGTCCTGGATTAAGGGGTCCTCGGGTGTCCGCATTATTTGATATGGGCCGGACTGATGGGTCGTGGAGATACGAGGAAAAGACTTTCCCCCGTGTCTGGATGGGACTCCCCTATGCACGGATGGCAATATTGGTGTCCGGATATGTTATTTCCTTCCACCACAAACTGACTATGTACAACCCTAGGACCCTCCGGTGTGTACATAAATCGGAGGGTTTAGTCCATAGAGGCTATCAGAATTCTCATAGGCTAGACACCTAGGGTTTAGCCATTACGATCTCGAGGTAGATCAACTCTTGTAACCCCCATACTCATCAAATACAATCAAGTAGGATGTAGGGTTTTACCTCCATCAAGAGGGCCCGAACCTGGGTAAACATTGTGTCCCCTTGTCCTTTGTTACCCTCGATCTTCAGACGCATAGTTCGGGATCTCCTACCCGAGATCGGCCGGTTTTGACACCGACACCGATCAAGCACCAAACATAGGACACCTCCGAGTTCTGCACACGTTCAACTCGATGACATCCCTCGAACTCTTGATCCAGCAAGGTGTCGAGGGAGAGTTCTGTCAGCACGACGGCATGGTGATGGTGATGGTGATGGTGAAGTGATCCGTGCAGGGCTTCGCCTAAGCACTATGTGAATATGACCGGAGGCGTAAACTGTGGAGGGAGGCGCCGCACACGGCTAATAGATGTTGTTGTGTGTTCTAGCGGTGCCCCCCCCACATATATATAGGTTGGAAGGGAGGAGAGGTAGCCAAGGGGGCGCCCCAAGTAGGAGGAATCCTACTTGGGTGCCTCCCAATTTGGCCTCCCCCCTTCCATATTCATCGGAGGGGAAAGGAAAGAGAGAGGGGGGGAAGGAAGGGGGAGGTCGAATCCTCCCCTTTCCTTCTCCCTTCCCCTCTTTCCATCTCCTCCTACTTCAGCCTATATGGGGGCGCACCAGCCCTATAGGGGCTGGTTTATCCCCTTCTTGGCCCATTAGGCCCATATAGTTGCCGGGGGGTGCCCGGAACCCCTTCCGATGACCCGATATGTACCCAGAACACTTTTGGTGTCTGAATATCATCGTCCTATATATGAATCTTTACCTCTCGAACATTTCGAGACTCATCGTCATGTTCTTGATCTCATCCGGGATTCCGAACAACATTCGGTCACCAAATCACATAATATATAATACAAAATTGTCATCGAACGTTAAGCGTGCGGACCCTACGGGTTCGAGAACTATGTAGACATGACCGAGACACCTCTCCGGTCAAATAACCAACAAAGGAACCTGGATGCTCATATTGGTTCCCACATATTATACGAAGATCTTTATCGGTTGTACTGTAATGACAACATACATTATTCCCTTTGTCATCGGTATGTTACTTGCCCGAGATTCGATGGTCGGTATCTTCATACCTAGTTCAATCTCGTTACCGGCAAGTCTCTCTACTCGTTCCCTAATACATCATCTCGCAAATAACTCATTAGTCACATTGCTTGCAAGGCTTATCATGATACCTCTCCGATACCTCTCCGATACCCGGAGTGACAAATCCTAATCTCGATCTATGCCAACACAACAAACACCTTCAGAGATACATGTAGAGCATCTTTATAATCACACAGTTACGTTGTGATGTTTGATAGCACAAAAGGTATTCGTCCGGTATCCGGGTGTTGCATAATCTCATAGTCAAAGGAATATGTATATGACATGAAGAAAGCAACAACAATAAAACTGAACAATCATATGCTAAGCTAACATATGGGTCTTGTCCATCACATCATTCTCCTAATGTTGTGATCCCGTTCATCAAATGACAACACATGTCTATGGTTAGGAAACTTAACCATCTTTGATTAACGAGCTAGTCTAGTACATGCTTACTAGGGACATGGTGTTTTGTCTATGTATCCACACATGTATCAAGTTTCCGGTTAATACAATCCTATCATGAATAATAAATATTTATCATGATATAAGGAAATATAAAATAACAACATTATTATTGCCTCTAGGGCATATCTTCAGCGGATGATTTGATCTTGCTGAAAAACAGAAACTTCTGCGCTCAGTAATATAATTCTCATTTTTAACAGAAGCATGATAAAATATAGTTTCTTTTTGCAGAAGATTATGATACAAATTGCTTCTGTTTTCCTCATTTTTCATAATTTTTGGATTTACAGAAGTATTCGGGAGTTACAGATTACTACAGACTATTCTGTTTTTGACGGATTCTGTTTTCTTTGTGTTGTTTGCTTATTTTGATGAATCTATGGGTAGTATCGGGGGGTATGAACCATGGAAAAGTTGCAATATAGTAGATATTACACCAATTTAAATAAATAATGAGTTCACAACAGTACCATAAGTGGTGATTTATTTTCTTATACTAACGGAGCTTATGAGATTTTCTGTTGAGTTTTGTGTTGTGAAGTTTTGAAGTTTTGGGTAAGGATTTGATGGACTATGGAATAAGGAGTGGCAAGAGTCTAAGATTGGGGATGCCCAAGGCACCCCAAGGTAATATTCAAGGACAACCAAAAGCCTAAGCTTGGGGATGCCCCAGAAGGCATCCCCTCTTTCGTCTTTGTCTATCGGTAACTTTACTTAAGGCTATATTTTTATTCACCACATGATATGTGTTTTTCTTGGAGCATCTTGTATGATATGGAGTCTTTACTTTTTAGTTTTCCACAATCATCCTTGTTGTACACACCTTTTGAGAGGGACACACATGTGTTCGCACACGAACACGTCACTGTGTACCTCCAACGCCGAGGGTGATGCACCACAGCTCACGTCGAAGGAGACCCAGCTGGAAGCGCGGTACGCAGGCAATTCGGCGGGCGCTTTTGTACACCTGAAACCCCACACACCCGGGAGAGACCCCGTCTGGACGCGCGGCGGCTATGGGCTGCCCTAGGTCGATCTGATCGCCCCTAGGGCCTTGTGGATCGCCGCCCTACAACAAGTAGAACGTACGAAGAACGAGGAAGAAGAAGAACTAGGGTTAAGGAGAAAAGATAAAAGATAAAAGGTGGTATATGATTTGATCGATTGTGTGTTGTTCAATCAGCCGTCAGCCCTTACATATATATGAGGCGGCTGGACTTTCCGTACAAGAAAAGGACTCAAATCCCGTCCAAAACATCAAAAGTTATCCTAACTCGGACAACGAGGGTCAGAACTTCCGGGATAAAATTACATCAAGTAGACCTCTTGTACAGCTCCTGCAGGTCGCACATGGCCTCGGATCGCGATGGTCCAAAAAGCAAAGTTGTAGATCTTGCAATGGAGAAAAACTCTTCAGTTGATCACTTTTTCATCCGAGGTCATCTTGAGATTGAATTCTGGCCCGTAATTCTGCAAATAATGTTGAAATTCCAGCTTTCGGGGCAAACCACATGCGAACTTTTTGTTTTGCCTGGAACCTCCCCGGAAGTTTTGTCCAGAACTTCCGGGCTAACATTTTGCAGCACGTTGTTTTGGCTCTAACTTCTTCATACGAACTCCGATGGAGACATTTTTTATATCAAAATCGATCGCTTCGACGAGACGAAGACAATTCATGTAGAAACGTTTCTCATATGAGGCCATATTGGGGGCGTAATCAGCTGAATAGTGTTCTGGATACAAAATCTGAGTACTTCAAACACAACTTCGGCCTTAGAGATGAGACCGGATGGCTATGGCCCAAATATCAAAGTTTCTCCTTTTGACAATACAGAACTTTCTCACTTTGAGCACTTCTCCATTTGAGGCCATCTTAATTAAGTTCTTGGCCATGCCAAAATCTGGTGTCAACACATGCCCCCCTGTTTTTCGGCAAACTTGTGTGCCGAAAAATAACTTGCATGATGCTTTTTCTAAGGACGATGTCAATACTCCATCGGCCATTTTATGTGCTTAGGACGATAAGTATATATCGGCCATTTAGATTAGCAACTAAAGTGAAGCTAATCAAACATATGATGATTTGGTAATACCCTTTTATGATGTAAGAATTTATATTGCATCGATGAATTAAAAAAAGTCCATTGAGGATAAGCAATCATACCTGATGACAAATTCCATGGCATAGGCATCAACGACATTATTGAAGAAAATGGATAATGTGTGGACCGAAGATGTTGAAACATTCGGCTTGGTCCTTCATAGTTTTCACTCTTTCCTTCTCCACCTTTGCCGCACTCCTTGTAAAGGAAGCTTGCACATAGTTCTTATTTTGAATATTTCCTTTGGGAACCCACGCCATATTTATCTTTTCAAGTTCTTGTGCGCTAAGCTTTTGCAATTTCTTCTTTTGCCAATACGATAAGCCGAGTGGGCACCCCGACTGTGATTTTGTTTGAAGTAATGGCAATCCTTGTTTTACCTTGTGCACTCTCAACTTCTTCCCTTCAGATTTGGCGCTTGATTGACTTGCCTCATTGCCTTTTGTAGCCAATGCCAACACTTCAATTGGCACTTTTTCATTTGAGATCATATCTGAAGTGGCACTCTTACGACCGTCTCTTTTGACGCGGTAGACTTGCTCAACCACCTCCTTATTATTCCTTGTGCTCCGGACCAATTCTTTTTTATTGAAACGGTCTTGAACATATGATTGCTCACTGAACATTGGTCTTCTTGGAGCTGCATAATATTGGTGAGATGGTTTATAATAATATGAAGAATGTGCCCTTGCATCATACCTGTCCCATGATGGATATGGATTTACTTGAGCATAGGGAGGCATCCACGACATTGGCATTGGCGGCCAAAAATAAGGATATGAGTATGCACCATTGAGATTCTCACTTTGCCAATACCGATCCTTGGATTTGTGCCTAGGAGGTGATCTTGATGCTTTTGCATTAGTTGGCCGATAAGCACTTTTCTCTTCACTATTCTTTTGATATTTATCTAGTAATTGTAAAAAAAGTGACTTTGGATTTCGTGCACTTGTGCTTATTGCGGCCTTTATCTCCTTTGTGTTGACTTGCATCGATCTTTGGATTTTCTTGTTGCCCCCCAGTCCTTGGCGTCTTCATTGTAGCTTCGATGGAATTCTCACCCTCAAGATTATGTTCATTGTGCTCTTCAACAACTTGATTACTTGAATGCTCGATTCCATCACCTGTAGGTTTTACCTTCTCTTTAAATGGACCGACTTGAAGCAGCCAATGCAAAAACCTTTTGCCATCAGGACCAATTGGAATAGACTCGTCATCTCTTGGTGTCTCAACAAATTTCAATCATCCTTTATCAGTGGTCGATTTGACTATTTGACGAAACATGTTGCAATCCTCAAAATTATGCTTGGACGAATCATGCAACTTACAATACATTCGGCCTTTGAGTGATGGCTTGACATGATGATCAAGAATTCTAATGTGATTATTTTTCAACAACAAATCAAAGATTTGATCACACATGTTTGAATCGAAGGTATACCTTTTGTTTTCTAGCCGATCTTGTTGTGACAACAGCTTTGGAATTAAGCAAACGAATGGTTCAGATTTGTCATCTTTCCATTCGGCTATAAATTCTCTTTCACATTCTTTTTTCAATGTCCTTAAATGAGAAATTGTACTAGCATCGGTTTTCTCAAAAGATTTTAACATTTGCTTTAAATTTCTGAAACAAAAATAGTTAGAACACACATGTCTCAAGTGAGACCAAGTGCAAGCCAAGTATGAAACAAGCAAAGCTACCCAATTAGATATGAAATTTTGATAAAGCAATGGGGAAAACTTTAGCTGCAATAATAAGTCACTATCGGTCTTTATAAATGTCATAATTGGTTGACCGATATGCTCTATAACAATTTTATTGCTAACAAGTAAATTACCCTTCTTCATTGGTCTTTCATAATTACTTATGAGAATTTTCCTTATAGAAGCATCAATAATAAAGTTGCGACCAAATTAGAAGATAGAAAAATTACTTGCTAGACATACCTCTTCAATTACGTTGGGAGAGCATGATGGTTGTATCACTTGAATAATATTTTGTTCCACTTTTAAATGACTCTCCAATGCCTTGGCATCCTCTTTTTATTTGATAGATTTGGTACACATACTATTTGATTCAACTTTTTCAATAACCGAATTTTCTTTGTTACCTGAATCAATACTTTTTGCTTTTTGAATTTGCAAGGCTTCTCACTCTTGTCTTATTTTAGCCCACATCTCAGCTTGGCGAGCTTTAAACCTTTTCATCTCAATTTCCATCCACTCCTCATGAGATTGCCCCCCAATACTTTAAGACTCTTTCGGCAATGAGGTGCCGAAACTTTGCAATTGTTTAGGGGGTACATTGGTTGCTACAGAACTAGGCGAATGCATCATTTGCACAACTCTTGCTTTTACAGCAGTAAAGTCATGAGGCTTCCCGCTCTCTATTAGTTCTTGAAGAATAGAGTTGCATAAATCCCAAGAGAATCTAAGCTTGTTTTCAATTACCCAGTCTGGATATGGTTGCCACCCAATGCCTCTAGACTCTTTCGGCAATGAGATGTTGCCGAAATTCTGTAATTGTGTAGGGGGAACATGATATGCCACGGTAGGTGAACACACATGTGATCCTATAGAATTTTCACTTATTCGGCTATTAGCGTGAAGGTGCGAAGCCGAATTATGAATACCTACAGTTGCATACGGCGCCAAAAAATTAGTAGCATGAGGTGTAGCATATGATTCTTGAGGGCAATTGGCCGAATAACTAGTAGTAGCATGGCCAATTCCCCTATCCACCGGCATGTTTGGATTAACATACTGCAAGTTATTTGCCGATGAATAAAAAGGTAAAACACTATGTTGCATGCCATTGAAAGTTCCTACATGGGGTGTTTCAACTTGATTAACCGAACTCATCATGTTGTTCATCGGCATATAGATTTGTGGGGTTGCCGACGCATGGGAGTTGGGATACATATGTTGCATGCTGCTAAAATTATATGAAGTTAAAGCATGAAGATTATTCTGAATCGGCTATTGCACATAATTATATGCATGATTGATAAAACTAGGGCTAGCTGATACAATATGATCATTAGACGATTTAGCAACAACATATGCATTATTTGCATCTACATAAGTGAATCGGGTATTCATATTACCTTTGTAGATTGCAAACCCTAGATGACGATCTCTTTGTAGCAAGAACGGGCCAGAGACCGTTCAAAGCTTCGTCCCCAGCGGAGTCGCCAAAAAGTGTGTTCGCACACGAACACGTCACCGTGTACCTCCAATGCCGAGGGTGATGCACCGCGGCTCATGTCGAATGAGACCCGGCCGGAAGCGCGGTACGCAGGCAATCCGGCGGGCGCTTTTGTAGACCCGAAACCCCACATGCCCGGGAGGGACCCCGTCTGGACGCGCGGCGGCTATGGGCTGCCCTAGGTCGACCTGATCGCCCCTAGGGCCTCGTGGATCGCCGCCCTGCAACAAGAAGAACGAACGAAGAACGAGGAAGAATAAGAACTAGGGTTAAGGAGAAAAGATAAAAGATAAAAAGTGGTATATGATTTGATCGATTGTGTGTTGTTCAATCGGCCGTCACCCCATACATATATATGAGGCGGCTGGACTTCCCGTACAAGAAAAGGACTCAAATCTCATCCAAAACATCAAAAGTTAACCTAACTCGGACTACGGGGGTCAGAACTTCCGGGCTAAAATTACATCAAGTAGCCCTCTTGTATAGCTCCTGTAGGTCGCACATGGCCTCAGATTGTGATGGCCCAAAAAGCAAGGTTGTATATCTTGCAATGGAGAAAAACTCTTCAGTTGATCACTTTTTCATCCGAGGTCATCTTGAGATTGAATTCTGGCCTGTAATTCTGCAAATAATGTTGAAATTCCAGCTTTCGGGGCGAACCGCGTGCTAACTTTCTGTTTAGTCTGGAACCTCCCCGAAAGTTTTGCCCGGAACTTTCGGGCTAAAATTTTGCAGCACACTGTTTTGGCTCTTAACTTTTTCATACGAACTCCGATGGAGACGTTTTTTATATCAAAATTGATCGCTTCGACGGGACGAAGACAATCCGTGTAGAAACTTTTCTCATATGAAGCCATCTTCGGGGCGTAATCAGCCGAATAGTGTTCTGAATACAAAATCTGAGTACTTCAAACACAACTTCGGCCTTAGAGATGAGACCGGATGGCTATGGCCCAAATATCAAAGTTTCTCCTTTTAACGATAAGGAATTGTCTCACTTTGAGCACTTCTCCATTTGAGGCCATCTTAATTAAGTTCTTGGCTATGCCAAAATCTGGTGTCAACAACATGAATCGTGATTTATTAGAATACTCTATGTGCTTCACTTATATCTTTTGAGCTAGGCAATTTTGCTCTAGTGCTTTACTTATATCTTTTAGAGCACGGCGGTGGCTTTATTTTGTAGAAATTATTGAACTCTCATGCTTCACTTATATTGTTTTGAGAGTCTTTATAAACAACATGGTCATTTGCTTTGGTTATGAATTTAGTCCTAATATGATAGACATCCCAGAGGGATATAATAAAAACTTTCATACAAAGTGCATTGAATACTATGAGAAGTTTGATTCCTTATGATTGTTTTGAGATATAAAGATGGTGATATTAGAGTCATGCTAGTGAGTAATTGTGAATTGGAGAAATACTTGTGTTAAGGTTTGTGAGTCCCGTAGCATGCACGTATGGTGAACCGTTATGTAACGAAGTTAGAGCATGAGGTATTTTTTGGTTGTCTTCCTTATGAGTGTCGGTCGGGGACGAGCGATGGTCTTTTCCTACCAATCTATTCCCCTAGGAGCATGTGCCTAGTACTTTCTTTCGATGACTAATAGATTTTTTGCAATAAGTATGTGAGTTCTTTATGACTATTATTGAGTCCATGGTTTATACGCACTCTCACCCTTCCACCATTGCTAGCCTCTCTAGTACTGCAGAACTTTCGCTTGTACCATACACCCACCATATACCTTCCTCAAAACAGCCACCATACCTACCTATTATGACATTTTCATAGACATTCCGAGATATATTGCCATGCAACTTTCCACCGTTCCGTTTTATTACGACACGTTCCATCATTGTCATATTGCTTTGCATGATCATGTAGTTGACATCGTATTTGTGGCAAAGCTGCCTTTTATAATTCTTTCATACATGTCACTCCCGAGTCATTGCACATCCGGTACATTGCCGGAGGCATTCATATAGATTCATATTTTGTTCTAAATATCGAGTTGTAATTTTGAGTTGTAAGTAAATAAAAGTGTGATGATCTTCGTTATTAGAGCATTGTCCCATGTGAGGAAAAAATAAAAGGGAGACCAAAGAAGACAAAAAATGAGAGAAAAAGAGAGAAGGGGTAATGTTACTATCCTTTTTCCACACTTGTGCTTCAAAGTAGCACCATGATCTTCATGATAGAGAGTCTCCTATGTTGTCACTTTCATATACTAGTGGGAATTTTTCATTATATAACTTGGCTTGTATATTCAAACGATGGGCTTCCTCAAATTGCCCTAGGTATTCATGAGCAAGCAAGTTGGGTGCGCACCTACTCAGTTTTCTTTTGAGATTTCATAAACTTATAGCTCTAGTGCATCTGTTGCATGGCAATCCCATAGCCTGTTGTTACGCCTATTTGATGTGAGACTATCTCCTTTTTTTGTCTTCTACACAACCACCATATTCTATTCCACCTATAGTGCTATGTCCATGGCTCATGCTCATGTATTGCGTGAAAATTGAAAAGGTTTGAGAACATCAAAAGTATGAAACAATTGCTTGGCTTGTCATCGGGGTTGTGCGTGATTTAAATATTTTGTGTGATGAAGATGGAGCATAACCAGATTATATGATTTTGTAGGGATAAGCTTTCTTTGGCCATGTTATTTTGAGAAGACATAATTGCCTTGTTAGTATGCTTGAAGTATTATTGTTTTTATGTCAATATTAAACTTTTGTTTTGAATCTTATGGATCTGAACATTCATGCCACAATAAATAAAAAATACATGAATAAATATGTTAGGTAGCATTCCACATAAAAAAATTCTATTTCTGTCATTTACCTACTTGAGGACGAGCAAGAATTAAGCTTGGGGATGCTTGATACGTCTCCAACGTATCTATAATTTTTATTGTTCCATGCTATTATATTATATGTTTTGGATGTTTTATATGCATTAATATGCTATTTTATATTATTTTTGGGACTAACTTATTAACCTAGAGCCCAGTGCCAGTTTATGTTTTTCCTTGTTTTTGAGCTTCGCAGAAACGGAATACCAAACGGAGTCCAAACGGAATAAAATCTTCATGATGATTTTTCTTGGACCAGAAGACACCCCGGAGACTTGAAGATCAAGTCAGAAGAGCCACGAGGTGGCGACAAGGGGGGAGGACGCGCCCCTTGCCTTGTGGGCCCCTCGTGACTCCCCTGACCTAATTCTGCCTCCTATATATTCACATATATTCCCAAACCATCAGAAGTATCCACGAAAACATTTTCCACCGCCGCAACCTTCTATTCCCGTGAGATCCCATCTTGGGGCCTTTTCCAGCATCCAGTCGGAGGGGGATTCGATCACGGATGGCATCTACATCAACTCTATTGACCTTTTGATGAAGCATGAGTAGTTTACCTCAGACCTACGGGTCCATAGATAGTAGCTAGATGGCTTCTTCTCTCTCTTTGATTCTCAATACCATGTTCTCCTCGGTGTTCTTGGAGATCTATCTGATGTAATCTTCTTTTGCGGTGTGTTTGTCGATATCTGATGAATTGTGGATTTATGACCAGCTTATCTATGAATATTATTTGAATCTTCTCTGAATTCTTTTATGCATGATTTGATATCTTTGTACTTCTCTTCGAACTATCGGTTTAGTTTGGCCAACTAGATTAGTTTTTCTTGCAATGGGAGAAGTGCTTAGCTTTGGGTTCAATCTTGCGGTGTCCTCTCCTAGTGCCAGTAGGGGCAGCGAGGCACGTATTTGAAAGTTCAACTATCCCTGGGTGGTTTTGGTAATTCCTAACAGCATATAGCTCATTGAGATAATGCTACTTGAAGATAAATATTTCAGAAAAAGCTCAATGATTGGCATGGCATGGATTAGAAAGTGGAACCCTCAAAATGCTAAGGACAAAAGGATTGGCTCAAGCTCAAAGCACAAGACTCTACATTTCATTTTAGTGATCCAAGATCACATTGAGTCCATAGGAAAAGCCAATACTATTAAGAGGGGATGAGGTGTTGCTTAATGAGGTTCTTGCTCAAAGTGCTTAGTGATATGCTCCACAACCCTCAACCACTTTCTCATATCCAAATATATCCCAAACCAAAAGTCAAACTCGGCCCCACCGATTTGATCTATCCGGCGCCACCGAGTTCACTTGACATAGCCACTGCCACAAACCCTAGTCTTTTCGGCCCACCGATAGGGATCTCGGTCACACCGAGATGGGATTGTAATCTCTCTATTTCCCTTCGTAACGTTTCGGTCCAACCGAGATGAGCGATCGGTCCCACCGAGATTGCAATGCAAACTCTTTGTTTCCCTTTCGTAATGTTTCGGTCCTACCGGGAGAGCGAATTGGTCCCACCAAGATTGCCTGACCAACTCTCTGGTTAGTCTATTACCAAAATCGGTCTCACCGAGTTTGTGTAATCGGTCTCACCGAGATTATGTTATGCCCTAACCCTAATGATATCGGTCCCACCGAGTTGACAAGTCAGTCCCACCGAAAACCCTAACGGTCACATTATGGACTAAATCAGTCTGACCGAGTTGTATGATTCGGTCCCACCGAGTTTGGTGATTTGTGTGTAACGGTTAGATTTTGTGTGGAGGCTATATATACCCCTCCAACCTCTCTTCATTCATGGAGAGAGCCATCAGAACATGCCTACACTTCCAACATACATTTTCTGAGAGAGAACCACCTACACTTGTGTTGAGGTCAAGATACTTCATTCCAACCACATAAATCTTGATTTCTAGCCTTCCCCAAGTTGCTTTCCACTCAAATCATCTTTCCACCAAATCCTATCCTATGAGCGAGAGTTGAGTGTTGGGGAGACTATCATTTGAAGCACAAGAGCAAGGAGTTCATCATCAACACACCATTTGTTACCTCTTGGAAAGTGGTGTCTCCTAGATTGGTTAGGTGTCACTTGGGAGCCTCCATCAAGATTGTGGAGTTGAACAAAGGAGTTTGTACGGGCAAGGAGATCACCTACTTCGTGAAGATCTACCCTAGTGAGGCAAGTCCTTCGTGGGCGATGGCCATGGTGGGATAGACAAGGTTGCTTCTCCGTGGACCCTTCGTGGGTGGAGCCCTCCGTGGACTCACGCAACCGTTACCCTTCGTGGGTTGAAGTGTCCATCAACATGGATGTACGATAGCACCACCTATCGGAACCACGCCAAAAATCTCCGTATCTACATTGCATTTGCTCCCTCCAAACTCCTCCCTTTACCTTCATATGCAATTGTTTTACATTCCGCTGCTATACTCTTAGAATTGCATGTGTAGGTTGTTTGCTTGACTTGTGCTGAGTTGCTAAAATCTGCCAAGAATTAAAATTGGGAAAAGGCTAGATTTTTATTTGGTCAAGTATTCTAATCACCCCCCCTCTAGACATACTTTCGATCCTACAAGTGGTATCAGAGCTTTGGTCTCCCTTTGCCTTGATTTCCATAGCTTTGGTGATCATAGCCTTGGTTTCACAACCTAGAAGAGTATGGCGTCTAGTGAGGGAAATTACCACCGTAAAGGTCCTTATTTTGATGGGACTAATTTTTCTAGTTGGAAGCATAAGATGAAAATGCATATTCTTGGACATAACCCCGCCGTTTGGGCTATTGTGTGTATTGGCTTGCAAGGTGAATTCTTTGATGGGAGGGAACCGAACCATGAGGCTAGCGCGGAAGAGTTGAAGATGCTGCAATACAATGCTCACGCTTGTGATATTCTCTTCAACGGATTGTGCCCCGAAGAATTCAACAAAATCAGCCGTCTTGAGAATGCAAAGGAAATTTGGGATACTTTGATTGATATGCACAAAGGTACCGACTCCGTCAAGGAATCCAAATTGGATGTGCTTCAAAGTCAACTTTACTAGTTCAAAATGAAGGATGGTGAAGGTGTCGATGAAATGTACTCTAGGCTTGCTCTCATCACAAATGAGATTGTCGGCCTAGGAAGTGAAGAGATGACCGATAGATTCATCATCAAGAAGATCCTAAGAGCCTTGGATGGAAAATATGATACCGTGTGCACACTGATCCTAATGATGCCAAATTACAAAGATCTCAAGCCAACGGAAGTCATTGGAAGGATTGTTGCTCATGAGATGTCACTCAAGGATAAGGAAGAGCTTCACAACAAGTCAAGTGGTGCTTACAAAGCCTCATGTGATGCTCCCACATCATGAAGTGAGAAACAAAACTTCAATGAAGAATTGAGACTAATGGTGAAGAACTTCAACAAGTTCTACGAGAGTAGAAGCAAGGAAAGAAGTTCCAAGTAAAGGTCCTACAATGACAAAAGATCTTCAAGTCGTGAATGTAATTGCTACAATTGTGGAAGACCCAAACACTACTCCAATGAGTGTACGGCTCCCTACAAAAGAAGAGAAGGTTCTCCCAAAAGAAGGAGTAGGAGAGAAGAATCACCACCAAGAGAGAGAAGGAGTAGAGATGACCGTTATGAACGAAGAACATCACAGAGAAGTAAGGATTCGGGAAGGAAGGACAAATCATCAAGGGGCTACACAAAATGAAGACATCAAGCTCACGTTGGTGAATGGGTATCCGGCTCCGACTCCGACGATCACTCCGAGAGAAGTTATCACTCCGACTCCGAATATACTCAAGATGAACGTGTTGCCGGTCTAGCACTTGTGTCAACCAACTCCTACGACATATTTGAGTCACCAGATGAAGGGATTGGAAGATGCTTCATGGCTAAAGGCCCAAAGGTATCACACCCCGCGTATGTTGATTTCAATAGTGATGAAGATGACTTGCTAGGTGATGATGATTTACTTGTTGACAATTCTAGTGATGAAAACTATGATGAACTTGCTATTAATCATGCTAATCAAGACAAAACGAATGACGATGATAATAAGGAGACTGAGCGTCTAACTAAAGAGCTAAACACTCTCAAGTTAGCTCATGAAACTACCTTGGAAAATCATCGAGAGCTTTTAAAGACTCATGATAAGTTACGCTTCAAAAAGCTCAACCTTGAGCAAGAGCATGGGTTCTTAAAAGCGATCAATGATGATCTTCGCAAGAAAATTTCTTCTTACATTGCCAAGTGTTTACTTTTGTCTACTTACATGCCACAAGTTAAATCTAGCAACAAGAGTAAGAAATATTCTTCTTCTAGTAGTAACAATAATCATGCTAAACTCAATGATGTTGCTTCTAGTAGTTCTCTTGATTCCACTAATGATTCTCTTAGCCAAGTTACACTTGAGCAAGAAAATAGCTTATTGAAGGGAATTATAGAGAAAGGTGTTTACAAGAGCCTTGGCGGAAGTAAGCAATTTGAGGAAATTGTACGCAAGCAAGGAAGACACCGGAAGAATCAAGGTGTTGGTTTTGAACGAAATTTCAATGCCAATGGAGTTGAGTGGGAAGAAGATCAATACCCTAAGACAAAATTTGTTCCTCAACAAGAGAAGTATGATCCTACTTATTTCCAAGGAACACAAGCTCAAGATGATCTTCCACCACAAGACCACAAGCAAAAAGGCAAGGACAAACTTCAAGAGGAGATTAATGCATTTGAAGAAGCTCCCAAAGCCTTGGTCAAGTGGGTTCCCAAGACTACATCAAGTTCTACTTCATCAAGTACGACTACAACTCCAAGGATTCCCATCAAGATGGTGTGGATCCCGAAAAAGAAGAACTAGAGAGTTCTTGAGGGTGACTCCGCCAACACACTTCACTCATATCATTTTGGCGAGGACAAGTGCAAACAACTTACATATCTTGCACTAGTTCAAGGAGTCACAGACCCTCTTGTTGGTAAGACAAGGGACAAGGTAACCTAATGCATTCATGGACATCATCTCATGTGAATATCACTCTATGTCTATGGATATCCTTGTTTGTTCCTTGTGGGACTAACCCGTGCAGGTATTGAAAGTGCAACTCACTTCAAAGGATTGCTCCAAAGGATCTACATCAACATTGAGCATCTACATCTTCAACACTGATAATCCCCAAGTGCAAGGAATCATCGTAGCAATTTCCAAAGGTGGAAGTGATAAGTATGGAGTGTCGAACCCACAAGGAGCTAAAGGTAAGATCAATATTCTCTCAAGCCCTATCTGCCACTGATACGACTCTACGTACACCGAACGTTTGCTTCCAACTAGCAACGAGAAACAAAACTAGGTTCTGGGTATGAAGAGGATAACTTTGTATGATATCAGAGAGCTAAAATATGAAAGTAGGTGCTGTTATCATGAAGTTAGAATATATTACTAAATATTATAAATAGCGGGTGTGGAATAATGGTGGATCGGTGTGTGGAATTGTCCGAGGCAATCATTAACAAGACCGGTAATCACTATTGCAGATTCATATGAGGGAGAGGCATAAGCTAACATACTTTCTCTACTTGGATCATATGCACTTATGATTGGAACTCTAGCAAGCATCCGCAACTACTAAAGATCATTAAGGTAAAACCCAACCGTAGCATTAAATCATCAAGTCCTCTTTATCCCATACGCAACAACCCCCTTACTCGGGTTTGTGCTTCAGTCACTCGCGCAACCCACTATAAGCGAATCATAAACGTATTGCAACACCCTACAGCGGGAATCCCTCACGCTTGCGCGACACGGAGGACACCATAGGACAGCACCAAAGTAAAACATACAACTCATACCAATCTAGATCATCAATCAACCCAAAGACAAAAGATATCTACTCAAAACATCATAGGATGGCAACACATCATTGGATCATAATATGTGGCATAAAGCACCATGTTCAAGTAGGGATTACAGCGGGGTGCGGGAGAGTGGACCGCGTAAAAGAGATGAGGGTGATTGAGGGAGTCCTGGATTAGGGGGTCTCCGGACAGTCGGACTATATCCTTTGGCTGGACTATTGGACTATGGAGATACAAGATTGAAGACTTCGTCCCGTGTCCGGATGGGACTCTACTTGGCGTGGAAGGCAAGCTAGGCAATACGGTATGGACATCTCCTCCTTTGTAACCGACCTTGTGTAACCCTAGCCTCCTCCGGTGTCTATATAAACCGGAGGGTTTTAGTCCGTAGGATAACATACAATCATACCATAGGCTAGCTTTTAGGGTTTAGCCTCTCTGATCTCGTGGTAGATCAACTCTTGTACTACTCGTATTATCAAGAATAATCAAGCAGAACGTAGGGTTTTACCTCCATCAAGAGGGCCCGAACCTGGGTAAAACATCGTGTCCCCTGCCTCCTGTTACCATCCGCCTAGACGCACAGTTCGGGACCCCCTACCCAAGATCCGCCGGTTTTGACACCGACATTGGTGCTTTCATTGAGAGTTCTTCTGTGTCGTCACCGTTAGGCTTGATGGCTCCTTCGATCATCGAGGGCGATGTAGTCCAGGGTGAGACTTTTCTCCCCGGACAGATCTTTGTATTCGGCGGCTTCGCACTACATGCCAACTTGTTTGGCCATCTGGAGCAGATCGAGAGTTACGCCCCTGGCCACCAGGTCAGGTTTGGAAGCTTAAACTACACGGCCGACATCCGCGGAGACTTAATCTTCGACGAATTCGAGCCCCTGCCGAGCGTGCCACACGGTCACGATGAGCATGATTTAGCTCTACCATCGGAAAGTGTTCAGGAGACCGCACCGGCAACCGCTCCGATCCTCAATTCGGAGCCCATTGCGCCATCCATGGACGGGTGGATAGACCCCACCACGGAGGCCATATTCTCAGCGGCGATCGAGCCAAGTATCGACCTTACCCTTCACGAGAGCCGTGACGCCGAACTGCCGGATTCTTCCCCTGCGACGGACTCTGAACCGCCTGCGCCCATGCCTATCGAACCCGGCTGGGCGCCGATCATGGAGTTCACCTCCGCGGGTATCTTTCAGCACTCGCCCTTCGGCGACATACTGAACTCATTAAGGTCTCTCTCCCTGTCAGGAGAGTCCTGGCCGAACTATGTTCGGCAGGATTGGGATGCGAATGACGAAGAAATTCACCGCCCACCCACCACCCACTTAGTAGCCACTGTCGACAATTTGACCGACATGCTCGACTTCGAATCTGAAGACATCGACGGTATGGACGACGATGCGGGAGACGAAGAGGAACCACTGCCCACAGGGCACTGGACAACCACCTCATCATATGATATGTATACATGGTGGATGATGAAGCTATGTACCTAGGGTAGGGTCATGGACCTGTCCCAACTGCCCTACCCAAGGACATCTCCAGAAGAAATCACCTTTCAATCGACTTGGAGGTGTTCCACTCGACAGACTCGAAGACACTCGACCAAGAAGCAATCACTCGACCATGACCCAGTCACTCGACGGTCAGGAGACCTAAAGGCACTCCGCACGCTAACGGTCGGTTATTAAGTAGCTTTTATGGTCATCATAACACTTTATTAGGGGCGTTACCAGTAACGCCCGACCTTAATGTATTTAAAACCCTGCACAACTGAGGGCTGGAGGGGTCCGGCAAACTCTATATAAGCCACCCCCTCCTCAGTGTAAAGGGTTCGCACCCCTGTAATTCATACACGCATAATCCAGTCGACCGCCTCCGGGCTCCGAGACGCAGGGCTATTACTTCCTCCGAGAAGGGCCTGAACTCGTAAACCTCTCGCGCTTAAAACTACTCCATAGCTAAGATCTTGCCTCTCCATACCTACCCCCCTACATTACTGTCAGACTTAGAACTACGACAGTTGGCGCCCACCGTGGGGCTGGTGTTTTAGCGATTTGCTGGAGGAGTTGCGATCTTTTCCGTTCCAAATCATCATGGTTTCTGGCGGAGTTTTGGTGGAGGGCCGCGAGATCCGTCTCGGCGCGCTCACGTTCATCACCGACGACTCTGCTTGGCTTCAGGAGGCTCCGCTCGACGTGGACGCACTCCCTGTCCGCGGGGCAACGCACTTTCGCGTGTGCGTTCGCGGCGTCCTCTTGCGGCAACCGTCGACCCACTATCGGTCGGCTCCTGTGTTGTCCTCCCTCCCTGTTTCCCGCCGGCGCAAGCGCTCTAGTCGGTCGAGAATTCAGCGGTGGCACGCCAGTCGGCCACCCCTCAAGTCGCGGCGATCGAGCCCGACGAATCCCTCTACGTCCTGTTCAACCTGTCGACTGGCTCCTCAGAGACCGCATCCGAGTGCGACAACAGTGATCCGGCGGCGGAGGTTCTGATGGTCGATGGACCGCCCAGTCCTCCTGGTTTTCCCCGCACCGACGGAGGTGCAGGTGGAGGTGACCTGTCGCGTCCCCATGAGGAATATCTCCCCGAGCCTCTCACTTCGCTGCAGAGAGAAGAACTTCGTCGCCAGAACATGGATGCACTGCACACTCCTACCGTTGGAGAAACCCCCGAGGCTCGTGCCTTGGAGGACGCGCGCCTGGCAAACTTGGCCGAGCGCACTCGAATGGAGAACCTCCAGCGAGCACTCGACGAGCGTGCGCGACAACGGGTTCCAAAATCCAGTCGACGTCAGCTCTTTCCGCCCCCGCAGGTATATCGAACTCCGATTCAGAATTTAGCAGCTGCAGCCCGTATAGTAGAGTCGATTCAGCCTTCCCAGTCGGAGGCTGGCAGAGGCTTGTTGCAGATCAGAGCGTTACTCCGGGCAGCAGGAGACCAGAATTCCGCTGTTTCTCAGTCGCGGAACAGGATTCATAGCAGATCTGTTGCCGCAGACACAGTCCAGTTGGCTCATAGCCCAAGATCGCCCCCGAGGCGTGAGGGACGTGTGGACCGGTGTAATTAGTACGGGAACCGTGAGCAGTATGATCACCGATTCGATCGTGACGATCGACGTCGAGTGCCCACCCCTCCCCCGAGGAGCGGGTCGTATGTGCCTCGACAGCAGGATGACAGGCGCCCTCATAGTGTTGGGCGAAGGATTCCAGTCGACCCCAGGGAACCAGGCTTTGATGCGAGATCCATTCTCGTTCAAGGTTTGGTCGACAGGAACAGAGCTCACCGAGAAGGTCACGACAGAGATGCACCTACCAGCAGTAGAGTACATGTTTCGGGGCTAGAGTGCTTTAGTAGAACCATCAGGGCCACTGTGATTCCTCCCAACTTCAGGTTGGCGACTGGAGTCAGTAAGTTCACTGGTGAGTCCAAGCCCGATACTTGGCTTGAAGACTACTGAGTGGCCGTCCAGATTGGCGGTGGCAATGATGAAGTGGCCATGAAGCACCTGCCTCTCATGTTGGAGGGTGAGGGAGTCCTGGATTAGGGGGTGTCCGGACAGCCGGACTATACCTTCGGCCAGACTCCTGGACTATGAAGATACAAGATTGAAGACTCCGTCCCGTGTCCGGGAGGGACTTTCCTTGGCGTGGAAGGCAAGCTTGGCAATATGGATATACAGATCTCCTACCATTGTAACCGACTCTATGTAACCCTAACCCTATCCGGTGACTATATAAACCGGAGGGTTTTAGTCCGTAGGACAACATACACATCAACAATCATACCATAGGCTAGCTTCTAGGGTTTAGCCTCCTCGATCTCGTGGTAGATCTACTCCTATACTACCCATATCATCAATATTAATCAAGCAGGACATAGGGTTTTACCTCCATCGAGAGGGCCCGAACCTGGGTAAAACTTCGTGTCCCTTGTCTCCTGTTACCATCCGGCCTAGACACACAGTTCGGGACCCCCTACCCGAGATCCGCCGGTTTTGACACCGACATTGGTGCTTTCATTGAGAGTTCCTCTGTGTCATCGCCGTCAGGCTCGATGGCTCCTACGATCATCGTTAGCGATGCAGTCCAGGGTGAGACCTTCCTCCCCGGATAGATCTTCATCTTCGGCGGCTTCGCACTACGGGCCAATTCACTTGGCCGTCTGGAGCAGATTGAAAGCTACGCCCCTGGCCGTCAGGTCAGATTTGGAAGTTTAAACTACACGGCTGACATCCGCGGGGACTTGATCTTCGACGGATTCGAGCCACCGCCGAGCGCGCCGCACTGTCACGATGAGCATGATCTAGCTCTGCCGCCGAACAGTGCCCTGGAGGCCGCACCCGCATCGGCTCCTACCCTTAATTCGGAGCCAACTGCACCGATCGAGGATGGGCGGTTGGACGCCACCTCGGGGGCTGCGACCCCAACGGCGATTGAGCCAAGCACCAGCCCCGTACTCTGCGAGACTCGCGACTCCAAGGAGCCAGACTCCTCTCCGGACTCCGAACGCTCCGTGCCACTATCAATCGAATCCGATTGGGCGCCGATCATGGAGTTCGCTGCCGCGGACATCTTTCAGCACTCGCCTTTCGGCGATATCCTGAAGTCACTAAAGTCTCTCTCTTTATCAGGAGAGCCCTGGCCGGACTACGGTCAGCAAGGTTGGGGTACGGACGATGAAGAAATTCAAAGCCCACCCACCACCCACTTTGTAGCCGCTGTCGACGACTTAACCGACATGCTCGACCTCGACTCCAAAGACATCGACAGTATGGACGCCGATGAAGGAGACGATTAAGAACCAGCGCCTATTGGGCCCTGGAACACCACCTCGTCATATGACGTATACATGGTGGACGCACCAAAAGATGACGACGAGGAGCGGAAGGACGCACCGAAGGTCTGTTCCCTCGAAAAGCAGTCAAAGCGGCGACGCAAGCGCCGCCCCAAATCCCGCCTCGATAGAAATAGCGATCACGCAGACCCAGCGCTGGAGCAGGGCGAACCGCTGCCGGACAACGGCAATCCGGATAATCAAACCAAACAAACAAATCCTATCAAGGATAATGGTCCGGACGACATAACGCCGGTCAAACACCCAGAGCAACAGACTGCCCATAAAAGGCTTGTTGCCACTGCGAGGAGCCTGAAAAAGCAGAAACAAAGGCTTAAGGCCGCGCAAGACACACTCCAATTCAGATGGAGTAAAATACTCAGCACTGCAGCACGGTGCGGCGACAATCGCCCTTCCAAAAGCTACCCAAAGCGGAAGCTGCTACCCGAATTCGATGAGGAGGCCTTAGAACCCCCACAACCAAATATCAAAGCAGCCACCTGGTCGGATAGACGACCCCACTACCAACACAGAGCGGCATACAACGCCGCTCACAATACAATACGCAACCCATGCGAGGGCCCGCACCCAAAGGACGGCGCAACAAGATCCATCTATGGACCACGCAAGCGCGTCCCAGCATACAATGCAACACAACAAACATCCGAACAACGCGGTACACCCAGCTACAGGGGTGCTGCACACCCCCTATGTTTCACTGATGAGGTGCTGGACCATGAATTTCCAGAGGGATTCAAGCCCGTAAACATAGAGGCATATGACGGAACAACAGACCCTGGGGTCTGGATTGAGGACTACATCCTTCACATCCATATGGCTCGAGGAGATGATCTCCACGCCATCAAGTACTTACCCCTCAAGCTCAAAGGGCCAGCTCGTCACTGGCTCAAAGGCCTCCCCGAAAGCTCCATTGGAAGTTGGGAAGAGCTCGAAGAGGCCTTTTCGGGCAAATTTTTAGGGGACTTATGTCCGACCTCCGGATGCGGACGATTTGAATCATATAACTCAACAGCTCGGAGAGTCAGCCCGAAAGCTTTGGAACAGGTTTCTTACTAAAAAGAACCAAATTGTCGACTGTCCGGAAGCCGGAGCCTTAGCAGCTTTCAAGCATAGCGTCCGTGAAGAATGGCTCGCCAGACACCTCGGCCAAAATAAGCCGAGAACGATGGCCGCATTAACAAACCTCATGACCTGCTTTTGCGCGGGGGAGGACAGCTGGCTAGCCAGATGCAGCACCAACGACCCCAGTACATCTGAAGTTAGAGATGGAAATGGGAAATCACGGTGCAGCAGCAATAACAAATGCCGGAATAAAGAAGACAACACGAAGGGCACGACAGTAAATGCCGGATTCAAAAGCTCTCGGCCAGGTCAAAAGCCGCCTAAAGGCACCATGGATGAACTGTCCAGCCTCAACAAAATTCTGGACCAAGTATGTCAGATCCATAGTACCCCTAGTAAACCTGCTAATCATACCCACAGAGAGTGTTGGGTCTTCAAGCAGTCCGGCAAGCTCAACGCCGTACATAAGGGGGAGGATACACCAAGTGAAGACGAGGACGAGCCTCCCAAGCAAGACACGGCGGAACAAAAGAAATTTCCACCAGAAGTCAAAACAGTAAACGTGTTACATGTGATCAAGGGAAAAAACAACGCGACACTCCCAGAAAAATATACCCAAGTGCTTGTCACCACGAAGTCCTGCCACTGGTCATTTCAACTGATCACTTTCGACCATCGCGATTACTCAGCAAGTATCCAACACGCAGGATGGGCTGCCCTGGTATTAGACCCAGTAATTGGCGGATATCACTTCACAAGGGTCTTGATGGACGGCGGCAGTAGCCTAAACCTAATATATCAGGATACAATCCGCAGGATGGGGTTAGACCCAACACAAATTCGCCATAGCAATACTACCTTTAAAGGAGTAACGCCAGGCCTAGGGGCTCGTTGTACGGGCTCCCTCTTACTACAAGTTATATTCGGCTCCCCCGATAACTTCCGTCACGAGCATTTAAATTTCCACATCGCTCCGTTTCAAAGTGGCTATCAAGCACTGCTCGGACGTGAAGCTTTCGCTCGCTTTAATGCAATACCGCACTACGCCTCCCTCACACTCAAGATGCCCGGTCCACGTGGCATCATTACAGTGCACGGAAATATCAAGCGATCTCTGCGCGCTGAAGAGAGTGAGGCTGCCTTGGCCGCCGCACACTAAAGGCGCCCGGACAAACGAAAGCATCCAATAGGTCGTCAAGACCTCAGATACAACTAATCAAGTCCGACGCCGCTATTTATACGGAAATAAGTGGTCACACCCCTATTTGTCAATACAAGGGGCTCAACGCGCGCAGACAAGTGGCAATTTCTTATCATCTTGAATTACACATGATTTCTTTAAAAACTATCCTTTTTGCACGACAACTTTTTCACTTAACTCCCTCTCTTTTACAGACGATCATCGTGCTACACCCATCCAGGATACGGCACAACGGAGAGACAGGCGCAGACGTGCAACAGGGACCCGCTCCAAGGATTCTTTTTAGATTAAGACCCTGCGTAAACCTTTTTTACTGTCTCTTGTTGATACATATCCACTGTTGAGAAGGATGCTGATGTCTTGGCATGTGGCCACGCCAGAAAAATGCACGTACCTGGACACAAGGGGCTTCTTACAAAGGCCATTATTTAGGCCCGGTTTATACCACAAAGACCGAATACCTTAGGGAGTGTTCGGCGTCGCGAGTTTGGCCCTATATGCATCAGCTCCGAATCATTGTCTTTGGTCAAATGTTGGGTTTGCCTGGCTCCTGTGTTTTGGTGCCTTACGTTCTACTTTACCGGCTAAGGTAGCACCAGGAGAACTACTGCGATTGTGCCCTGGTTCATCCGGACGAGCACCTCAGTAGAGAAAGCCGAAAACTAACTGTCATGATATAGCGTGAGACTGGTCAACCACTCGATGACCTATGGGAATGTTAGAATTCCTCCGCCTTAACAAAGGGCTGTTTTCCGGCCAGGCATGTACGCACCCCGGAACTGGGAGAGTGCGGAGCCACCAGGGGCTATCTAGTAGCCCCACTGTCAAACTCCTATGGCTAAGTGAAAGTGCTAAAGAATTATAGTCCGGTTGCCTCGGTCGCTCCGCTATCACCTCCTTAATAGGACCAAGGCGTTGGGTTAAGTGTGAACGCATGTTTTTGCGAGCACCTCCGCATTATATGCGTGGGGGCTGAAGCCAACGACTGCAATCTTTTAGGTTATACACATGTATACATAAACGGCCGCCCAGGAGGCATCATATTACTTTCAGGCAAAAGTATAAAAATAGCCTTATAAAAATTTATAAAAGCATTTTGCTTACAATGAGATTACAGATCACTCAAACATAATATTTTTTGAGCACTGGGTCTCTATCAAACGGGCACCCTCAAGAACTTCTTCAAACTAGTGCTCAGCAGCCTTTCGACCTATAGCTGAATCCCGCGCTGCAACATTGGTAGCATCCATCTCCGCCCAGTATGCCTTAACACGGGCAAAGGCCATCTGTGCGCCCTCTATGCACGCCGACCTCTTCATCGCATTAATGCGCGGCACCACGTCAAGGAACTGCTGCACCAAGCTGAAATAGTTGTTCGGTTTTGACCTTTCCGGCCATAGCTGATCCACAATAGACCTCACAGAGAGTCCGGATAACCTATTTAGTTCGGCCCATTCGGCTAATTGGTCAGTCAATGAAAGTGGACGCTCGGGAGAATGGAATTGTCTCCAAAACAGCTGGTCTACTCCATGGTCCGTCTGACCCCGGAAGTACTTGGCCGCATCGGCAGCGCTCGCCGCCAAATCCATATACACATCCTCCGAACTCCACACCCGATCCAAAGGGGCATACCGTGGATCTCCGAATTTCCTCCACAACATAAAGGATTTCCCAGCTACAATATCCCCGGCTTCCCCCAGCTCCTCCTTCTTTGCCCTCATAGCAGAGCAAAGATCCTTTTTCGTCGCAGCAGCCTTCTCAAGGTCCGATGCCTTCGCTTGGTTTTCCTTTTCAAGAACCCGACAACGGTCAGCGGCAGCTTTTAGTTCTACAGCCATGTTGGCCATCTTGTCTCGGGTCTCGCCATGCGCGGCCTTCTCCGCTTGCAACTCTTCGGCCGCCTTCACAGCAGCCACATTACCTAACCTCGCTTGTTCCTTGGCTCGGGCAAGTTCTGTCTGCAAGGCTTCAACAGTGGCAGCTCCATCTGCAGTCACAACATATTTAAGATACTGGCATCATGCTGCTCTTCCTATGTGGCGTTTACCAAATATTGACACTTACCCTGTGCCTCGTCAAGCCTTTTGTTAACAAGCTCGATGTCGGCTTCTGCCGCATCCAACTGCCATTCTAAATGGGCAAACTCGCTAGTCCGGCTAGCCACCGGAGCTTCCATCACCTGCACATAGAGGTAGTATGGTTATTTCCTAGGAATATGATCCTCTGTTCGTTCTCGTTTTCGACGACAACCAGAGTCTCAAGGGCTACTATCTACACAGGGCACACCTAGCATGTGCAGGATTATCATACATTCTTTTACGTACCTCAAAGCCTGTCAGTAGACTCATAAAAGCTTCACGCAATCCGCTTTCGGCGGACGATATTCTCTCCATCACCGTATTCATCAACACACGGTGTTCATCTAAGATGGCCGCTCGCCCCACCAACTCCCTCAGAACATCCGATCACACACTAGATGGTGTCGGACTCTTTTATCTGCTCTCTTCGGGAGCCGGACATTGGGAGCTTCGGGGGCCAATGGGATTGTCTTCTGGCCTCACCGGACTCGTAGAGGCCCTCCGTGACGACACTTCAGGGTCGCCCGCTTCTGGAGCGGAGGAGTCCGGAGGAGGCGTTTCACTCTCCATCATCTCTGGAAGAAGATCCCCCGAAGACGAGCTCATTTGAGAGGGGCTAAGGCCCGAACTGCAAAGATATATGCGGTGGTTATTTTCTCTGAAGAAAAAGATGGCATATCTGTACTATCAAAGTATTTCGGGTCACTTACGACTCGCGGGAGAATGGATCCCCCTGTGGACTTTGTGCGGCAACATCGTCCCCCAGGGTAGGACCCTCTGTGGGAGACTTCTTCTCCCGTTTGGAAGCTCTGGCTTACGAATCCCCGGGCGCAGTCCTTTTCCTCTTCTGGTCGTCTTCTCTCATGGAGACGCTCGCTCCCTCGGTTAGAATGGGCAGCGTTGGGGACCCGCGTCCGCCCATATTATCCTCCACAGTATCTTCCTTCAAGGGCTCCAGGCAAGGTGCGGTCTGGAGCATCTTTTCCAATATCGGATTTTCCAAACCCTCAGGGAGGGGGCCGAACACCGAATCAACTTTGCCTTTGTTAGCCAGTCCTGGTCAAAAAGCAAACTCTCAGAGATAACTTCGTAACAAATGAGAGATAGTACATTCGGCCGGAAGATTCCTTACCTGTTCGGCGGTGCGGTTACTGCTCAGGCCCACGTCCTTGGTGGTTTCCGGACACTCTACCTGAGGTCCGAAGAATGACTTGTACATCTCCTCGTACGTCAGGCCGAGAAAATCTTGAATGGCACGCGGTCCCTCGGGATTGAACTCCCACAGGCGAAGAGGCCGGCGTTCGCAAGGCTGGACTTGACGGACCAACATAACTTGTATTACCGCAACCAAACTGAAATCTCCATTAAAGAGATCTCGAATGCGGCTTTGCAGTATAGGCACATCCTTGCCTGGACCCCAGCTCAGTCCTCTGCTAATCCAAGAAATCAGTTGTGGTGGAGGGCCCGAGCGGAAAATGGGAGCGGCCGCCCACTTGGCACTTCTAGGAGCCGTGATGTAGAACCACTCCTGTTGCCACAATTTAGACACCTCTGGAATGGAACCTTTGGGCCACGGAGCTCCCGTCATCTTGCGTATTGAGGCACCTCCACACGCCGCCTGTTGCCCCTCGATCATCTTCGGCTTTACTTCAAAGGTCTTGAGCCACAGGCCAAAGTGAGGGGTGACCCGGAGGAAGGCCTCGCACATGATGATAAATGTCGTGATATGAAGAAAGGAGTCCAGAGCTAGATCATGGAAATCTAGCCCGTAGTAAAACATCAAGCCCCTGACGAATGGATCCAAAGCAAGGCCTAGACCTCGGAGGAAGTGGGAGACGAACACGATGCTCTCGTTGGGTTTGGGGGAAGGGACGGCCTGCCCCCGGGGAGGCAGCCGATGCAAGATCTCGGCGGTCAGATATCTGGCCTCCCTCAACTTTTTGATGTCTTCTTCCATGATGGAGGAGGGCACCCATCGACCTTGAAGGCTAGATCCGGACATGATTGAAGGTTCGGAGCACCTGACCTAAACTTTGGGTGTTTGAGCTTGAGGCGGGGGAAGGATTCAATTGAGCATGGGAGGGAAAAATAAAAGCCGTGTCCCTTTATAAAGAGGGTGGATATCAAGCGTCCTCTCCGTGTCCGTTTGGACTTGCCTATAATCTAGGAGTCCTAGAAGCGGTAGGGTTACCCACGCCCGTATTGATGAGAATCCCGGAATAAGGGGGACACGGTCTCTGCTTTAACAAGACGTGCCAAGGAAACCGCCTCGCATAACACGCTGAGGTGGGATAATGAAACGACTCGGATGAAGGCTTGGCCATGGTGTGTCATGCTACGGAATACGTCAGCAGATTAGATTGGTGTAAATATTATTCTCTCTATGGCAATATGTGGAAACTTATTTTGCAGAGCCGGACACTATCTTCATGTTCAAAATCTTCTATGAAGTACTTGGAGGAGGAACCCGCCTTGCAATGCCGAAGACAATATGCGCGCCGGACTCGTCGTCATTGAAGCCTGGTTCAGGGGCTACTGAGGGAGTCCTGGATTAGGGGGTGTCCGGACAGCCAGACTATACCTTCGGCCGGACTCCTGGACTATGAAGATACAAGATTGAAGACTTCATCCCATGTCCGGGAGGAACTTTCCTTGGTGTGGAAGGCAAGCTTGGCGATATGGATATACAGATCTCCTACCATTGTAACCGACTCTATGTAACCCTAACCCTATCCAGTGTCTATATAAACCGGAGGGTTTTAGTCCGTAGGACAACATACACATCAACAATAATACCATAGGCTAGCTTCTAGGGTTTAGCCTCCTCGATATCGTGGTAGATCTACACTTGTACTACCCATATCATCAATATTAATCAAGCAGGACGTAGGGTTTTACCTCCATCGAGAGGGCCCGAACCTGGGTAAAACTTCGTGTCCCTTGTCTCCTGTTACCATCCGGCCTAGACGCACAGTTCGGGACCCCCTACCCGAGATCCGCCGGTTTTGACACCGACAGAGGGCTCAGCCAGAGCATGGCTTAATCAGTTAGCACCCAGCAGCATTTACACTTGGGAAGATCTCACCCGAGTGTTTGTCACCACATTTGAAGGAACATGCAAGTGACCGGCAGGGCTGACGGAACTGCGGTCTTGCGTGTAGAAGCCGAATGAAACTTTGAGGGACTACATCCAGAGATGGATCACGTTACATCACACGGTAGAGAATGTGCCTGACCACCAAGCAGTCTGTGCCTTCAAAGAAGGCGTCAAGTACAGAGAACTGAATCTAAAATTCGGTCGAACCGGAGACATGTCTCTGAATCGGATGATGGAGATTGCCACCAAGTACGCTAATGGTGAAGATGAGGATCGACTCAGGAGTGGCAAGCTCAAGTCAGTCGCTCAAGAAATCGGAGGAGGAAATTCCAATCGGAAACAGAAGCGGAAAGCCGAGCCAGCTGCTCCTGGGGAAGCCTTGGCTGTAACTCAAGGAAAGTTTAAGGGGAAACCCAAAGGACCTTGGAACCCCAAGAAAGTTAAAGACCAAGACGGAAATGATGTGTTGGATTTGCCATGTCACATCCACACCAAGAAAGATGAAGAGGGTAAGTTCATTTACCCGAAACATACCACTCGACAGTGTCGGCTCTTGATCCAGCAGTTCCAGGGCAAGCAGCCCAAAGATAAGGAAAAGGAGTCGGACAAAGTTGAGGACAAGGAAGACAGTGATGATGGATACCCCCAGGTCAATTCCACCCTGATGATTTTTGCTGATGTTGAAAGCAAAAGTCGACTGAAATTTATCAACCGTGAGGTGAATATGGTTGCTCCGGCAACACCCAGTTACCTAAAGTGGTCTCAGACTGCCATCACATTCGACCAGTCCGATCACCTAATGCAAATTGCCACCCCTGGGAGGCAAGCTTTGGTGGTCGACCCAGTTGTCGAAGGCACTCGACTAACCAAAGTCTTGATGGATGGCGGCAGTGGTTTGAACATACTGTATGCTGAGACGCTGAAAGGGATGGGCATTCCGATGTCCAGACTCAATACCAGCAACATGAGTTTCCATGGAGTCATTCATGGGAAGAAGGCTGAGTCACTCGGCCAGATTGCTCTTGATGTGGTTTTCGATGATTCCAAGAATTACCGCAAAGAAAAGTTGACGTTCGAAGTTGTAGATTTCCAGAGTGCTTATCACGCTATTTTGGGCAGGCCGGCTTATGCACGCTTCATGGCTCGACCATGTTATGTGTATCTCAAATTGAAGATGCCTGGTCCCAAAGGTGTGATCACTGTTACGAGCAATCGGAAGAAAGCAGAAGAGTGTTTTCAGAAAGGTTCAAAGATCGTTGATGCTCAGATGGCAGTGGTGGAGCTGCAGGAATACCAGAAGACTGCAGACCCGAGTGATTTGTTGCGAGCCAAGAAGCCCGCTACAGAATCGGCTTTTCAGTCGTCTGCCGAAACGAAGCCGGCTCACATTCACCCGACCGATCCCAGTGCTGCTCTGACTCATATCTCAACAACACTCGACTCCAAATAGGAAGAAGTGCTCATCCAGTTCCTCCGTGAGAACTGGGATATTTTCGCATGGAAGCCTTCTGACATGCCGGGTGTTCCCAGGGGGCTGGCTGAGCACCGCCTACGAGTCAACTCAAAAGTAAAACCTATCAAAGAGCATCTCCGACGGTCCGCCGTCCAGAAGAGAAAGGCTATTGGTGAGGAGGTGGCTCGGCTCTTAGCAGCAGAGTTCATCCGAGAGATCTACCACTCCGAGTGGCTCGCCAACGTTGTCATGGTCCCGAAGAAGGACAAGTCACCTCGCATGTGTATTGACTTTAAACATATCAATCGGGCCTGCCCGAAAGAACATTTTCCTCTCCCCCGCATCGACCAGATAGTCGACTCGACTGCGGGATGTGAGCGACTGTATTTTTTAGACGCCTACTCCGGGTACCATCAGATCCGTCTGTATGCACCAGACGAGATCAAAACAGCTTTCATCACTCCATTCGGGTGCTTCTGTTATGTTACCATGCCGTTCGGCCTCAAGAATGCCGGAGCCACATTCATGAGGATGATTCAGAAGTGTTTGCTCACTCAAATCAGTCGGAATGTGGAAGCATACATGGATGATATAGTGGTCAAGTCACGGAAGGGTTCCGACCTGCTGACTGACCTTGCTAAAACCTTTGCCAACCTCAGGAGGTATGATATCAAGCTTAATCCATCAAAGTGCACATTCGGAGTTCCTGGCGGAAAGCTACTCGGTTTTCTCGTTTCCGGACGGGGAATCGACACCAATCCAGAAAAAGTCGATACTATACTCCGAATGAAAAGTCCTGTGCGAGTGCACGACATCCAGAAGCTTACTGGTTGCTTGGCCGCTTTAAGTCGATTCATCTCTCGTCTTGGTGAAAAGGCATTGCCTCTTTACCAATTGATGAAGAAGTCCGACAAGTTCGAGTGGACTCCCGAAGCTGATGCAGCGTTTGCAGAGCTCAAAGCTCTGCTCTCCACCCAGCCGGTGCTTGCTGCCCCAATCAGCAAATAGCCTTTGCTGCTTTACATCGCAGCCACGGGACAAGTCGTCAGTATGGTACTTACGGTCGAGCGGGAAGAAGAAGGAAAAGCCTTCAAAGTTCAGCACCTAGTATATTATATTTCTGAAGTTTTGACCCCGTCGAAGCAAAGATATCCTCATTATCAGAAGCTTGTATATGGGATTTATATGACCACAAAGAAGGTTGCTCACTACTTCTCTGATCATTCCATTACAGTCGTCAGCGACGCTCCATTGTCAGAGATCCTGCATAACAGAGATGCAACTGGTCGAGTGGCAAAATGGGCGATTGAACTCCTTCCTCTAGATATCAAGTTTGAGGCAAAGAAAGCTATCAAGTCCCAGGCAATAGCAGACTTCGTCGCCGAGTGGATTGAACAGCAACTGCCGACTCAAGTTCACTCGGAGCATTGGACCATGTTCTTCGATGGTTCCAAAATGCTGAATGGTCCCGGTGCCGGGGTAGTATTGGTCTCCCCCCAAGGAGATAAGCTCAGATATGTTCTTCAAATCCACTTTGATTCCTCCAATAACGAGGCAGAATATGAAGCACTTTTATATGGGTTGCGCATGGCCATTTCACTCGGCGTCCATCGCCTCATGGTCTATGGCGACTCAGATTTGGTGGTTAATCAGGTGATGAAGGAGTGGGACGTCAGAAGTCCAGCCATGACTGGTTATTGCAATGCAGTGAGAAAGCTGGAGAAGAAATTCGAGGGATTAGAACTTCATCACATACCCCGACTGAAAAATCAAGCAGCTGATGATTTGGCAAAAATAGGTTCCAAAAGACAAGCCATTCCCAGCAATGTGTTTTTGGAACACATCCACACACCATCAGTTTAGGAGGATCCCTTCACTAAAGAGGCCCCGCAGCCAAAAAGTGCCATGGATCCGACTGAAGTTGAAGTTCTAGCTATGGTCGACCTGATCATGGAAGTCTTAGTCATCACTCCCGACTGGACAATACCGTACATCACGTACATCCTAAGGAAAGAACTCCCAGAGGACGAAGAAGAGGCTCGATAGATCATCCATCAATCCAAGGCCTTTACAGTCATAAAGGGACAGTTGTATAGAGAAAGCGCGACTGGAGTCAGTCAAAAGTGTATAACACCAGAAGAAGGTCAGATGATCCTTGATGATATCTACTCAGGGACCTGTGGTCATCATGCGTCCTCTCGGACCATTGTGGCTAAAGCATACCAAGCGGGATTCTACTGGCCAAGAGCGAATGAAATGGCGAAAGAGATAGTCGACAAGTGTGAAGGATGTCAGTTTTACTCCAATGTGTCGCACAATCCCGCGTCAGCCCTGAAAACCATTCCACTTGTCTGGCCCTTCGCTGTTTGGGGGCTGGACATGGTTGGACCACTGAGAACGGGCAGGAGCGGCTTCACTCATGTGCTAGTAGCAGTCGACAAGTTCACCAAATGGATTGAAGCTAAGCCTATCAAGAATCTTGATGCTTGCACTGCTATCAGTTTCATCAGAGAGTTGATATTCAGATATGGAGTTCTACACAGCATCATCACTGACAATGGGTCAAACTTCGATTCCGACAAATTCAGGGCCTTTTGCGCCTCTCAGGGCACACGAGTCGACTACGCTTCGGTCGCTCACCCCCAGTCGAATGGACAAGCGGAAAGAGCAAACAGCTTAATTCTCAAAGGATTGAAACCTCGATTGATGCGCGATCTCAAGCACGCAGCAGGTGCATGGGTCGACGAGCTTCCATCAGTTCTTTGGGGATTGAGGACAACCCTGAACCGATCGACCAGAAGAACCCCATTCTTTCTGGTCTACGGGGCCGAAGCAGTTTTGCCGAGTGACCTGCTTCACAACGCACCCCGAGTCGAGCTCTACTCTGAAGATGAAGCAGAACAAGCCAGGCAGGACACAGTCAACCTCCTGGAAGAAGAAAGAGAAATGGCCATGATCCGATCGACCATCTATCAGCAAGACTTGCGTCGATTCCATGCCAGAAATGTGAAAAGTCGAGCCTTCCAAGAAGGAGACTTGGTCCTCCGAGTGGATCAACAGAAACCACACAAACTCGCTCCTACTTGGGAAGGTCCCTTCATAGTCACCAGAGTCCTCCACAATGGAGCGTACCACCTTTATAATGTCGATCGCCAGATTGATGAGCCACGAGCCTGGAATGCGGAGCTGCTCCGCCCCTTTTATACTTCAATTCTCACTCGGATGAGATGTAATAAGAAAAACTTCTGTAGTTTATTTATCAAAGACAAGAGCGCTATAATTTTCCCAGTGATTGTTATTGTTTTTGTTTACGTGGGAAATCCCCCAGCGGGTGGCTTAGCTGCGAATCCGTTTCGCCTAAGTTTGTAAAAATAATTTCCTACCGAGTGGTGAGCCAGCCTTCCACTCGGAGGCTTAGCTGCGAACCCGTTTCGCCTAAGTATTTGAAAATCCTACCGAGTGGTGAGCGACCCTCCCACTCGGGGGCTTAGCTGCGGTCCAGTACTCGCCTAAGTATTTGAAAATCCTACCGAGTGGTGAGCGACCCTCCCACTCGGGGGCTTAGCTGCAGTCCAGTACTCGCCTAAGTATTCGAAAATCCTACCGAGTGGTGAGCCAGCCTCCCACTCGGGGGCTTAGCTGCAGTCCAGTACTCGCCTAAGTATTTGAGAATCCTATCGAGTGGTGAGCGACCCTCCCACTCGGGGGCTTACTGCAGTCTAGTACTCGCCTAAGTATTTGAAAAATCCTACCGAGTGGTGAGCGACCCTCCCACTCGGGGGGCTTAGCCACAGTCTAGTACTCGCCTAAGTATTTGAAAATCCTACCGAGTGGTGAGCGACCCTCCCACTCAGGGGCTTAGCTGCAGTCCAGTACTCGCCTAAGTATTTGAAAATCCTACCGAGTGGTGAGCGACCCTCCCACTCGGGGGCTTAGCTGCAGTCCAGTACTCGCCTAAGTATTCAAAAATCCTACCGAGTGGTGAGCCAGCCTCCCACTCGGGGGTTTAGCTGCAGTCCAGTACTCGCCTAAGTATTTGAAAATCCTACCGAGTGGTGAGCCAGCCTCCCACTCGGGGGCTTAGCTGCAGTCCAGTACTCGCCTAAGTATTTGAAAATCCTACCGAGTGGTGAGCGACCCTCCCACTCGGGGGCTTAGCTGCAGTCCAGTACTCGCCTAAGTATTCAAAAATCCTACCGAGTGGTGAGCCAGCCTCCCACTCGGGGGTTTAGCTGCAGTCCAGTACTCGCCTAAGTATTTGAAAATCCTACCGAGTGGTGAGCCAGCCTCCCACTCGGGGGCTTAGCTGCAGTCCAGTACTCGCCTAAGTATTTGAAAATCCTACCGAGTGGTGAGCGACCCTCCCACTCGGGGGCTTAGCTGCAGTCCAGTACTCGCCTAAGTATTCGAAAATCCTACCGAGTGGTGAGCCAGCCTCCCACTCGGGGGCTTAGCTGCAGTCCAGTACTCGCCTAAGTATTTGAAAATCCTACCGAGTGGTGATCCAGCCTCCCACTCGGGGGCTTAGCTGCAGTCCAGTACTCGCCTAAGTATTTGAAAATCCTACCGAGTGGTGAGCCAGCCTCCCACTCGGGGGCTTAGTTGCAGTCCAATACTCGCCTAAGTACGAAACACATCTCAATCCACAAGGACGATGAGGTGCAGGTCGACTGCCACCTTCTCCTTGGGAGCTTCGCCACAAATACAACGTGCGCTCCATCCCACTCCGCAAGGACGGCGAGGTGCAGGTCGACTGCCACCTTCTCCTTGGGAGCTTCGCCACAAATACAACGTGCGCTCCATCCCACTCCGCAAGGACGACGAGGTGCAGGTCTACTGCCACCTTCTCCTTGGGAGCTTCGCCACAAATACAATGTGCGCTCCATCCCACTCCGCAAGGACGACGAGGTGCAGGTCTACTGCCACCTTCTCCTTGGGAGCTTCACCACAAATACAATGTGCGCTCCATCACCGACCCGCAAGGACGACGAGGTGCAGGTCGACTGCTACCTTCTCCTTCGGAGCTGCACCACAAATACAAAAGTTGTCTCGAGTGAAGAATGAGTTCCACTCGACGGAGGATTTATGAAGATATTCAATGATAAACCAAGTTCAAATAAATCCTAAAGGTTCCGGACCACAGATCGAAGTGCTCGGGCATTCAGCCCGAAAGAGTTTAACGGTTACAAAAACCACTCGGCATTCCGAGGCAAATTTAAGGTGGGGCATAAAAGTTTGTTCACTCCACAGGAGGAGGACTGGCAGGCTCGACGAACTCGTCCAGGTCGACGCCGTCGGCGATCCGAGTGGCTACAGCGATGAAAGCCTCCATAAAAGTTCGGAAGTCATGCTTCTGGGTGTTGGCAACCTTGATTGCTGCCAACTTATCTTGTTGCACCTCCTTGCAGTGGACACGAACCAAAGACAGAGCCACATCAGCACCACACCGGGCAGAAGATTTCTTCCACTCCTGCACTCGATCAGGGATCTCGTTAAGTCGAGTCATCAGGGACTCAAGGTCATTCTAGAGCGTGGCCTCTGGCCAAAGTGCCGTGTCGATCCGTGACATGGCGACCTTCAGTCGAGCCAAGTAGTCCACAACACCGTCGATGCGGGATTCCAGTCGGAGTAGATTCATGGTCATTTCATCTTTCACGGGAGAATTGATTGGGTCCAAACCTGGCTCAATCCGCCCAGTCTCCTCCTCGAAGTTCTGGCAAAACTCTGCATTCACGATCCAAGGATAAGTCAATTTTCAAACGCTGAGTCGACAAAAAACATCAGTCGGAACAAAATGTGTACCTTCAAGCTTGATGAACAACCTCTTGGCAAGGCTCCTCAGATAGCTCTCCAGATCTTCCCTCCTGTGAGCGATGCCTTCCATCTTCTCGTACAGGTTGAGATTGTCCTTCTTCAAGCGCGTGCACTCCTTGTTGGCTTTGTTCAGAGCAGATTTCATCTTGGTGTTCTCTTCTTCCAACTGGCCGACCGAAGCCAGTTTCTGTTCAGACAGAGCGATTATGTCGTCAGCTTCCTTTTGAGCAGCAGGCAAATCCTGATCCTTCTTCGCTAGAGCTTCTCTCAGTTTTTCTGCAAAGAAATGGTGCTTGATTTAGAAAGAGCAGAAGGGTACTCAAACCTAAGACAAACCAGTCGACAAGCTCGTCTTACCATTGGCGTCGTCCTTGGCCTTTTGCAGCTTTGTCTTGGCCAATTCCAAGTCAAGGTTCAGCTGGATCTGCTGTTTCTCCAAGTTAGCAAAGCGAGCTCCAAGATCACAAGATTTCTGCAATCAGGGAGGAGAAGTTATTTTACAGCAAAAAACGACAAAGACAATAAATACTAAGACTATGGTCGACTGCCCGCAGTCCACCATAGTCTCGGGGACTACACCTAGTGGGTGCACTTTGCGTGCCCCCACCGGTTATGATCCCACTCGACCGGCCCGCCGGAGTCGAGTGCAGGGAGTTAAAAAAAGGGGGGAGAGAAAGAAGAACTCAGACCACAGTCGACTGCCAGCAGACGGCCGCGGTCTTGGGGACTACACCCAGTGGGTGCACTTGGCGTGCCCCCACCGGTTCTGATCCCACTCGCCCAGACCGAGCAGAAGAGACAAACTACCAGTTCGGTTTACACTCGACGCGGCTAGACCACATCGAGCGAAAGAATCAAAATACAAAGACTACAGTCGACTGCCAGCAGTCCACCGTAGTCTCGGGGACTACACCCAGTGGGTGCACTCAGCGTGCCCCCACTAGTTCAAAAATTCAATCGACGCTGCAAAGATTTTCGGAAAGAGAGTCTTCAGATAGCATATCCTAATAGAACAAGCGTGACCAACTAACCTGAACGTTGCTTTGGAGAGCCGAGCTGGCGTCGTAGGCGGCATGGCTGGCGTCCCGCACCGTCTTCATCTTCTCCATCATAATGCCCGCCTGGCGTATGGTTTCCTTGGCTGCATTCACTTCGTCCTCTGGGACATGATGGGTCGCAAAAACTGAAGGTGGGTCGACAGGGGCCTGAGCAGTCGACGAAGAAGGCAAGGCACTCGACAATGGCACGGCGAAGGTAACAGAACCCCGATTGGCATCACCAGCGTCCTGAACGACTGGTTCCGCCCTCGGCGTCGACTGTGGCACCTTGCTTGCAGGAGCTTGCCTATTTTTCCTCGTCAAAGGCCTCTCGGGCTCTTCATCATCATCATCGGGGAGGTCAATAATGTTAGGAGCTGTTCAAAGTTCAATCACCAAAATCACATCACCCAATGGTACACATTGCAGTTGAGTCGACCAAATAAAGACAGAATGGCAGAAATCATACCCAGATTGGAAGTGACCGCATCCTCCATTACCTCATCATAGTCCCTGTAAGCTGAGGTCCCAGAAGTAGCAGCGCTGCCAGTTCCAAAGTTTGTCCGGTTAAAACAAGAAAAACAAACAGCACGGGGCGTCGAGTGAATACAAAGGGAGACACTCACGCAGAAGCGATGGGGATGTCAATCTTAATCTTCGGCAACGCCTTCCGAAGCTTCGGCTATGCAACTTTGGGATGCTTTGACGCTTTTTCAGTTGGAGTTGGCGAAGAGGTCCGAGGATGCTTTGAAGACTGACCAGCCTGAGCAATCACCTTTTCACGGGCGCTCGGTCGTTCTTAGTCAAGCTTGGACCGCCTCTCCCTGCAAGGAGGCGACTCGACTTCTTCTTCGTCACTTGGGTCGTCGCTTTCTTCGCCCCCTTCACCGTCAGAATCCCATTCGCCACTGTCGCCGCCGCTCGCCTCTCCTTCCGGGTCCTGCTCTTGCTCTCCGTTGGGCATTGAATACATTTCGATAAGGGCCTAAAAGAAAGCAGGGAGAACAAAGTCAGTCGACGCAGTATAGGCAGCTGCGCGAGTGAATTCAGATTACAATCAAAAGCTCAGAATCGGACCTTCTCTGGTACATGGTACTGGTCAAATGGAGGAACTCTCCTGGCTCCCCTGGGGTTGTCCTTGTTTCCGGTCATGCCCGAAAGCCACTTCTCCAGTGTGTCGTCATCGACCTCCTCCGGGTGAATCCGAGTGGAGTCATCAAGACCCGAATACATCCACATCGGATGGTCTCGGGCTTGAAGAGGCTGGATGCGCCGCTGAAGGAAAACCTCCAAGAGATCCATATCGGTGACCCCGTCACGGATAAGCTGGACCACTCGTTCGACCAGCACCCTAACCTGCGCCTTCTCCTCCGGGAGCACCTTCAAAGAGGAGGGTTTCCTCACTCGGTCCATGGTAAAAGGAGGGAGGCCAGTCGACTGGCCTGGCGTCGACTGGTCTTTGCAGTAAAACCAGGTCGACTGCCATCCGCGAACCGAGTCGGGAAGGATCATGGTTGGAAAGGAACTTTTCCCTCTCATCTGAACACCAAGACCCCCACACATCTGAATCACTTGTGTTCTCTCGTCACTCGGATTGGCCTTTTTCACCATCTCAGAACGACAGGTGAAAATGTGCTTGAAAAGACCCCAGTGAGGCCGACAACCCAAGAAATTCTCGCACAAAGACACGAAAGCAGCGAGATACACGATTGTGTTGGGAGTGAAGTGGTGGAGTTGTGCCCCAAAGAAATTCAGAAACCCCCAAAAGAAAGGGTGAGGAGGTAAGGAAAATCCACGGTCGACGTGGGTGGCAAGGAGAACACGCTCACCCTCCCGAGGTTGCGGCTCGGACTCCTTCCTCGGAAGCCGCGCCGATCCAAGGGGGATCAGCCCTCCTTCGGCTAGGTCGTCGAGGTCTTCTTGGCGGATCGCCGAGCGGATCCAGTCGCCCTGGATCCAGCCCTTCGGCAGGCCAGCTCGCGAGGAAGATCCACCCTGACTGGTCGCCTTCCCCTTCGCCTTTACCGTGGCCTTCTTCGCCCGCTCCAGAACCGCCGTCTTCTCCTTCCCCATCGTCGCCGGTGAGATGCGTACGGAGCGGCGGCGCTGGGGCGAGAGCGAGCACGACGAAGAAGCTTGAAGAGGAGAAGAGGGAATGGGAACGCACTGTTCAAGAAACCCCCGTCTGACGTCTTATATGAGGTCGCTTCCGAGTGGCTGACTGGTTGGCCCGGGCGGTCCTGTCAAATCCCGTAACAATCGCGCGCGCGATACGTGGCGAAAAAGGTGGCGCAGAGATCGAGGCGGCTCCGCCCTATCCCATCTGATTATTGTGGCCTCCCCCGTCCTGCGCGCTTCCCAAAATCCAAATCCTGCGAAATCTGCGGGCAGCAGAACAACTTGGCAGACGGAAGATCTCCTCCATGCCGTCACTCGGAGCCTTTCAAGTAAAGAAACTCACTCGACAAAAAACTAAGAATGGATCAAGGCGACTGAAAAGGAAGTTGCTGTCATCACTCAGGTTCATTGATCCGAAACAAGATATGCTCATGGCATGAAAAATGAGTCGGAGAAATTCTCAACTCCCTCCCCACTCAAACCTCGATCCATTCGGGGGCTAATGATGAAGCTATGTACCTAGGGTAGGGTCATGGACCTGTCGCAACTGCCCTACCCAAGGACATCTCTAGAAGAAATCACCTTTCAATCGACTTGGAGGTGTTCCACTCGACAGACTCGAAGACACTCGACCAAGAAGCAATCACTCGACCATGACCCAATCACTCGACGGCCAGGAGACCTAAAGGCACTCCGCATGCTAACGGTCGATTATTAAGTAGCTTTTATGGTCATCATAGCACTTTATTAGGGGCGTTACCAGTAACGCCCGACCTTAATGTATTTAAAACCCTGCACAACTGAGGGCTGGAGGGGTATGGCGAACTCTATATAAGCCACCCCCCTCCTCAGTGTAAAGGGTTCGCACCCCTGTAATTCATACACGCATAATCCAGTCGACCGCCTCCGGGCTCCGAGACGTAGGGCTATTACTTCCTCCGAGAAGGGCTTGAACTCGTAAACCTCGTGCGCTTACAACTACTCCATAGCTAAGATCTTGCCTCTCCATACCTACCCCCCTACATTACTGTCAGACTTAGAACTACAACAGTGGACACACCCAAAGAAGGCAATGGCGACGGGACGGCGGAGGATGACCCCTCCAAGAAGCAACCCAAGCAACGATGTCAGCGACGCCGCTCTAAGTCTCGCCAAACCAAAAGTGGTGACACCGGCACAGGAGATAATAGCACTTCGGACAGTGCCGAAGACGACAACAATCCCCTTCGGCAAGATTTAGAGCAGGAGGATGGAGAAGCCAGCCCTCCCGAGAGAGCGGCAGATGGAGAGGCGGAGGATGATAATTACATGCCTCCCTCTGAAGACGAGGCAAGCCTCGACGACGACGAATTTGTCATGCCGGAGGATCCCACCGAGCAAGAGCGCTTCAAGTGCCCGCTTATAGCCACGGCAAATAGCCTTAAGAAAAAGCAGCAGCAGCTTCAAGCTGATCAAGATTTGCTAGCTGATAGATGGACTGAAGTCCTTGCGGCCGAGGAATATGAACTCGAACGCCCCTCCAAGAGTTACCCAAAGCGCAGGTTGCTACCCCGACTGGAGCAGGAAGCATTAAAACCTACATCTCCAGCATATGACGCGGCTGATCGGCACCCCGACAGAGAGGTATTTCAGCCAAAAACTCAGCCCGCACCCCGACGCCACGCAAATAAAAATGACAAGGCACGGGGAAACATGCTGGACCTGCGAGACGTATTGGAGGACAAAGAAAAACACGCAAGATCGATCTACGGATCACGAGGGCGCGCCACTACGTGAGACGATAACCATCACGCCGGATACAGTAAAAGTAAATCCGGCCGGGCCGAACACAGCGGACAAGACTCATTCGAGATGCGTCGCGACATAGCCCACTACAGAGGCGCCGCACACCCCATATGCTTCACAGACGAAGTAATGGATCACCAAATCCCATAGGGTTTCAAACCCGTAAATATAGAATCATACGACGGCACAACAGATCCTGCGGTGTGGATCGAGGACTTCCTCCTGCACATCCACATGGCCCGCGGTGATGATCTACACGCGATCAAATACCTCTGTCGGCGTACTGGGAACCAGGGTACCCAAACTTGCATGTCTGCGGCCCGCGTCGCGTTCCTGGTACAGCCCAGTAGAGCCCAGCTGACCGACCAGCTGCTCAAGACCCTCGCGAGGGGGCCAGCCCTAGCGAGGAGAACGACCAAGACCCCCTCAGGGAGCAGCCTCACCTAGGCTGCTCCAGAGGGGCAACCAAGACCTCTCCCAAGAGTGGCCTCGGCTAGGCTGCTTCGGGAGGGCGGAGATCTCAAGGCAAGGGCTGCCTCAGGAGGAGGCAGTGACGCAAGCCATGACGAACCATGCCAGCGGGCGCCAGCGCGCGCCAGCAGGCGCAGTTTCCATATCGGTGCAAAGGAGACCGCATAGGCGCAGGTTCCCGAGGGGCGAGACAAAGGTTTCCCTTTTGGTGCAACAAGACCGAAGACCGCAAGGACGGCAAGAAGGATTTCATCGCCGAGCCCACCACCGCGTCACCGCCTGCCCTCTTTGCAGGTGAAGACCACCTTTTGTTAGGATAGGAGCGTCCTTGTGTTCCCGCTCAAATGGCCGTTGTGGGATTCCCTTCCCGCCTAAACATTTCGGGGGAAGAGGACCCTGGCCGCCTATATAAGTAGCTAGGGTTCCCATCATAGGAAAAAAGGACCAACCCACTGGGACTTAGCATAGCAAAGGAGCAAGAACATCCGCTCCCTCACCCCTCTTGAGCTCGCCTCCTAAGCTTAGGAAACCACTGTATTTGTTCATACTCGAGCCCTCGCGAGGTCAATCCACTAAAGCAGGGCGTAGGGTTTTACACCGCAAGGTGGCCTGAACCTGGGTAAACTCTTGTGTGCTCTACTTTTTTGCTTGCTTGCATTCCATTCCCACCACCAGGAGAAGAGCCAGGCGTTAGGTAGACGTGTAGTGGGAGAGATCTTCGTCACACCCCTATGTTTGAATCTTAAGGGTTTTGCGGAGCCCGAAATCCGATATTTGGCGCGCCAGGTAGGGGGCGTGTCGAAATCTCGCTTCTTCGACGACCTCGCTCCGCTCTTCTCCGTCGACCTCGTTTCACCGCTATGGTGGACACTCGCCGAGCACGCGCCGCCCGCCGCGCCGCCAACGTCGCTCAGACGGCGCCCGCGGGTAACGGCGCACCACTCCGCCCCAACTCGCCAGTCGCCAATGCGGCCACGAACCCGGCCGTTCACGAGCAGCAGGACTCATCGCTGCCGTTGTCCGTGTGGCGCTAAGGCCACACGGCGACCCCGTCACCTTCGCCGGCCGTGGCGTCGTCCTCGCTGGTCCGCCGCGGGCCGGTCTACCAGCAGCCTGCGCTACTGATGGCGCAGGAGCTCCTACGCTACCGTCCGGCGGACGACCTCTACGATGAGTGGCTCCACCGCAACACCGAGCTCGTCAACGCCGCCGAGGAGGCGCCCGCACCGACCCATTCCTCTCGCCCTCCGTCGTCCATGGCGGGGAATGAAGACCACGGCGCTCCACCCCAACCTCCACCACGCGGTGCCGGCCAGGGGCTCAGGCGTGAGGCTCCACGGCACGAGCAGCCCCGCAGGGCCCCCGCGTGTGATGAGGAGAGCTGCCAGGTGGTCCCGCGCCCCCAGGCAGAAGCGCGCGTGCTCCCCGCTGAGCAGCACCAGAACCGCGCCCCACAGGGGGTGGTGGCGCCCGCACCCCAAGATCCAGCACCGCAGGCGCAGGGGGCGCCAGCAATCATGAGTGTGGCTGGATGCCGCACCCTAGCTCCTGAGCTACGGCGCCTCGTCTGGCCCGGCAAGTTCAAGCCGGACCTGCCTCCGCGTTACGACGGCACCGCCGACCCGGCGGAGTTCCTCCAGCTCAACGAGCTCAGCATCGAGGCGGCGAACGGCACCGAGCAGGTCATGGCGAACTGGTTCCCCATGGCCCTCAAGGACGGTGCGCGCTCCTGGCTCCTGAACCTTCCTCCAGGATCCATCTCTTCTTGGGAGGAGCTTCGTGAGTGCTTCATCACCAACTTCCAAGGTACCCGCGACCGAGCTCCAGCGGCCGCAGACCTGCGCCGCGTGAAGCAGCAGTCTGGGGAGACCCTGCAAAAGTACATCCAACGCTTCAACACCGTGCGCCTCAAGATCCCCGGGGTCTCCGACGAGGCCATCATCTCGGCGTTCTCCGACGGTGTCCGCGACGTCAGGATGAAGGAGGAGCTTGCCATCCACGAGGACCTGTGCACGGCCCTCGAGATGTTCAATCTCGCGGCAAAGTGCGCCAGGGCAGAGGAAAGCCGCCTCTCCCTCCTGGAACTGCCTGAGGCGGAAGCCGACGACAAGAAGACCAAGGCCAAGGAAGCAAAGCGCAAGGGACCTGCCGTGCTGGCCGTGGAGCCAGAAGTGAAGCGCGGCTGTGGCTACAACGACCCTCCAAGAGACAACCGTCCGTACTACGTCTTCCATGATGTCCATAGCCATAACACAACGACTGCCAAGAGCTCAGGGCGATGCGTGGCGGGCGCGTCGGGCAGCGCCCTGAGCACGACAACCGTGGCTACGGCCGTAGAGGAGGCTGTGGCGAAGGACGCTGGGATGGCAGGAACTCGCGCCAAGGATGGCGCGACCAGCCTCGTGAGGGTCACCCTCAAGGCAACGCGGGCCTGCCTCCGCTGCCACCACCGCCAAGAAGGAACGACGATGACCGCCAGGGAGACGAAGCGGGGGGGCTTCCAGGAGCCACGCGGGGTCGCGTGCATCCTAGGAGGAGCCCACGGTCCGGCTTCTCACCGCATCTTCAAGCAGTTCGCTTGTGAGGTGAACGCGGCACTCCCCAGGCCTGATGTCGCGCGCAACCTCAGGTGGGCCAAGCAGATCATCGCCTTCGACCCCAAGGATCAGCTCAGGTGCACCACCGTGCCAGGCACTCTCCCGCTGCTCTGCACCCCGACCATCAGTAACGTTCGTGTGACCAAGACCCTCATCATCGGTGGGGCAGGGCTCAACGTCCTCTCCGTCCAGATCTTCAAGACTCTTCAAGTACCCTGCGATCAGCTGCACCCAACTAAGCCATTTTACGGAGTCACAGATGGTTCCACCCCCGATGGGGCAGGTCTGCCTCCCCGTCACCTTCAGCGACCGCGACAACTACCACACCGAGCTCATCGACTTCGACGTTGCCAACATCAACCTCCCGTACAACACCATCCTAGGGTATCTGGCCCTCTCCAAGTTTATGGCAGCGACCCATCACGGCTACAACGTCCTCAAGATGCCTGGAAGCGGCGAGTCATCACGATCGCCTGTGATGAGAAGGAAGCAGTACGTTCTGTGGAGCGCGCCTACCAGACTGCGGCGATCGAGAGCTCCGACAGAGACAGAGCCGTCTTCTCCCCGATGACCGCCCCCAAGAAGAAGAAGCAACTGCCCGACACTCAGGCCTCGGGGGCTCCCGACGGCACCACATCAAGCTCCGCGCTTGCTGATGAGGCGCCCTCCGCCCTCGCATAGGGAGGCGCACCCTCTGCCCCTCTCAGGATGGGCTCGGGGGCTCCCCTCAGGGGGACCCCGGACCTGGTCGTGAGGGAGGTGCCCGGGCACCACTCGCGGGCGCGCCCCGCCGTGCGTCGTCATGAGCCCAGCGTGAACCTCATAACGCTGGGGGCTCAGGACCCCATCTACCAAGCTACCAAGAACCTTACCCACCTACTCAAGACCCAAGCAACCAGTTTCGTGTTTGCATCGACGTCCCGAGCCTCAACAGGGCTGCCGCCCAGGGCCTCTTCCAGCCGATGGCGGTCGGCTGGAGGAGGGCCTTCCCCTCTGGCCTCCACAACGCGGCCGCCACATACCAGCACTTCGTACAACAGGCCGTGGGGGCTCAGGAGGCTCAGCGGCAGGCGGTCCTGACGGAGCAGGACCAGGACCCCCGTGACCACTGAGGGCCTCCGGAGCCCCTGGGCCTTGGGAGCTCGGCTCTCCTCAGGAGCAACCCTCATGGCTCGCGTCTATAGCTACCTCAACTCCTCTTCAGTGGCAAGTAGCATGTGATGTCTCAGGTATTCCGTCGAGGGCGCCCCTCGGGCTGCATCATCCTCGAGTTGTTGGGGGCTTACCCCCACAGCTGTCTCTTTTTGCGCATGAATCAGAACTGGTTGCTTCCTTTCGCATTATCTATATGGTTGGCACCCTCACCGCCACTAAGGTCATGAGCCCTTGTGAGCCCATCCGCGACCGCCCCATGATTAAGGACTGGCACGACGTTTGTGCTCGGGTCCGTCCCTGCAGCGTCACTAAACCCAAGGGTTGAGCTCTGTCTCGCGAGCCATTCCCGTGACGTCACCTCCCGCGGTCCTTGGTGCCTTGTTCTCGCATGGGCTAATCGTTGGTGGGTAAGTAGGGGCCCGTGGCAGGTGCCTCACTCCCGCGGGAACCGCACGCTGGTTGTTTATCTTTTGGACTATAGCATGAGAAGACTAGGCACGGCGTCTGTGCTCGGGTCCTTCCCTGTAGCGTCGATAAATCCAGCGGTTGAGCTCTGTCTTACGGGCCGGTCCCGCTAAAGTCACCTCCCGGGGTCGTTGGTGCTGCGGCCTCCTCATGCAATGCCCTCTGGAGATGCATTCGGCGCAGGTCTAGGCAACCCATCTCTTTTCACATTTTGCAGAAGAAGACTTAGGCGCAACCCGCCTCAGGGTAGGGTCTCGTGAGTGATGCGTAAGCTCGTGAGAACTTCCTCAGAGTCGTTCAGCTCGTCCTGAGGAGGGCCCATATACACCCTGGTTGTCCCGCCGTGCAAGCCACGTGTCCGGACGGGCTGTACACACCCGGGAGTCTCTCCCGGTGGGAGGCTCCCCTCCCACGATCCAGTGGAAGTGCTTAGCTCCATATTGGCAAGACCGAGGAGCGATTGTGCCCACGAACCAGTGGAAGCACCAAGCTCCGTGCTGGCCGATACGACCGAGGAGCGGTTATGCCCACACTCCGCGCAAGTGTGGTAGCTCTATGCTCCGCGCTAGTTATAAACAACTGAGGGCGACCCCCAGCGGTCGCACCAACCTCAGGGAGCTTTTCAGTTCACGACGCTCATAGTTTCTCCTTGGAAGGGTATCGCGAGGGGGGCTAGGCACGGGGGCTATGCTCAGGTCACGCCTGGCAGACGCCACCCTACCAGGTGCCCAGACACCTGGCTTTCTCGCACCCCCATCCTAGGCGAAGGCTCGTGAGTAAGGTATGGTGCTCGTTCTCCCTCGTGAGAGCCGTTCGTACGTCAAGGGGGACCCCTGGGCATCGCGACCCAGGGGCCTCACTAGTCACGTAGCCCCTCACTCCTTGGGCCCGGTGCTCAACGGCGGTCGAGGTATGCGCGGGGCTGGGCCCTGCCGACACAGAACGCAAACGGGTCGCTTGAGCCTTAAGGGGGACCCCTGGGCATCGCGACCCAGGGGCCTCACTAGTCACGTAGCCCCTCATTCCTTGAGCCTGCCCTGGTGACCCGGAGGGCTCAATGGCGATCGAGGTATGCGTGGGGCTGGGCCCTGCCGACGCAGAGCACTTAAGCAAACATGAATGGAAGCAAGCACGGAAATCACAGAATTCATAGCTTAGCTATTACAATAAGCTCAAGTTCATCAAACTCAAACAAGTCTCACGCCTCCCCGAGGCACTCGCATTCTCCTCAGCAGGAACAGGTCAGGCATCGCCGGACACGCCGGCATCAGCTTCCGCCTCTTCAGACGCATCAGCAGCAGCCGGAAGGAATGCCTCCACCAGCTCTTTGACCTTCTCCACCACACACTCAGCAGCCGCGCCCCCCAGGCTCGTGGCCAGCGGCTGGGATAGCATGGCCAGGTCGAAGCTGGGGTCACGAAGGAAGAGATGGCCGCACACCTGCACCAAGGCAGAGGTAAGAAGCGATCGGCCCTCAGTATCAGCTAACTGACCGATTGCAGATGCCACGTCGCCCAGGGCCTTCGCGAGCGCAGCTAGGAGCCTGGTGGGGCCAAGCTCTGGAGTGGCCAGCGGCTCTTCGAACCCCTCCCCGTAGGCGATCCACAGCAGCCTGCGGGCCTGGATCTCGAAGGCGGCGAGGGCCTCACGGCCCACCGTCGCCGTCTCCTCCGACGCTGCGAGGTCGTCCTCCCTGGCCTTCAACTCGCCCTCGCGCTTGACTTGGGATGCCTTGGCTTCCTCGGCCTCTGTCTTCAGCCTCTCCAGGCTCGCGCGGTCAGCGAGCTGCTCCTTCTACAACCGCGATGTCTCGGCCTTCTCGCCCTGGAGCTCCTTCTCCAACCTCTCAAGCTCCAGGGCGTGCTTCGCGCTCTCCTCACGGAGGGTCTTAAGTTTGTCTTCCGCCTCCTGACAACGCTTCTTGAAGGACGCTGCCTGGGCTTCCGCGGTCTCCCGCGCCCGTGCAGCCGAGGCAACCTCCTCCCGACCCTCGGTGATGGCCGCCGAAGCCTGACTCCAGGTGGCCTGCACAGACTCCTCTGCTTGCAGCCACCCCGAGAGTAGGCCCAAGTGGGCGTCCATCGCACGGTCATCACCGTCCTGAAAGACAACACAGAGCTGGTTCAGCGCAGCAAAGGCCGCCTCCAAGGCCTCGGGACCAGACCTCACCTGCTGACGAGGAGGCGCCACCACGCCCGCCCGCTCGGCTGAGGCCTTGGGGGCTCCCGGTCCCTTCGCTGGCACGGCATGAGTAGGGGTCACCTGGCCCTCACGAGGAGCTACAACGGAGTCCACTGGAGGCATCGCCACCACGCGCTCAGCAGTTTGGCTGGCTAAGGCATGTGGCACCACGGCGGCAGCGGCAGCAGGAGGGGCGGGACTTCGAGAAGTGGCCCCTCCCTTCATCTTATTCAGCACGTCGCCAATGCTACTGCATCAAGAAACGCGCGTCAGAAGCGCAATGGGCAATAGAACAACGGAAGAACCTTCACTCATGCGTCAGAGGCCTGGCGCGCCCTCCTCTTCGCTAGCAGATCGGCATCGGCTTCCTTCGCCGAGGGCACGCCGCTGGCCCGAATGTTGGTAAGACGCGAGGCCAAAGATTTGGGCACAACAATGGCCGTTGGCCTTGCCGGGGCAGAGCTTCGCCCGGGAGTCGCTGCGTCGCCCCCTCCGGACGAAGAGCGTCCAGATCGACACGGGGTGACGGCCTTGGGCTGCCCAGCGACTCCAGCCCTCGGTGGCAGCTCCTCAACGGATTCCGTGAAGGAGGCGTCATCAAGATTCAGGTCCAGGTCCCCGAGGGCTTTCTCAGAGTCTTCCTCCTCCTCCTCGCTCTCCTCTTCGCCACCAGAAGACACATCAACCGTGGCCGGAGCAGGCGCGGCCACCTCGACATAGCCCGACATGGCCTCCAACTGCTCGGCCTTGTCAGGACGGTGGTACAGCGGCAGGTGGGCCACCGGAAGGTCCGCAGGCATCGTCTCCAGGAGAATGCTTGAGGTGAGGTCCAGATCAGAAGAGGGCAGCATCCCCGAGCATAGTCGGAGCTTGTCGTCATCCCCCATCAGCTCCCACATGGGATGTGAGTGCGCCTGGAGTGGCGCCAAGCGTTGCCTCAGGAACTCCTTCACGATCTGTCCCCCCTCGAGCCTCGAGGCCATATCGGCCTCAATCCTCGCCAAGACGGGCCCAGCCTCGGGATTAGTAATCTTCACATGGCTCCAGCAGGCGCGCTTCCACGGACGGGCGGTAGGCAGCGCCAGCAACGAGTGTGTGCGCTGAGCATCCAGATAGACCCATCTCTTCCGATGGGTGTCTATCTTCTTCCCCGCCTTCATCAACTGGCAGCCCTTGCGCTGAAAGACGAAGGAGATGCACGCCGAGCACGGGCCCTCCTTGTACAGCCGGACGGCGAAGAGGTGGCGGAAGAGGGCGACAGTCGGCCTCACCCCCACGAACGCCTCGCAATAGAAGGCGAACAGCAACAAGACAAGGAGGGAGCAAGGCTGGATATGAAGTGTGTGCACCTGGTAGTGGTCCAAGATGGCGTAGAAGGATTCAGAGAAGGGCGATACAAGCCCAACGGAGATGCCGTGGAGGAAGAAGCGGTAGCAGGTCGTCGTCAAGGCCGGCGCAGTAGCCGACCCGACCAGGATCTTCGTCGGGCCATGCTCGTTGTGCTCGCTGGACAGGAAGGACTAGACTTCCGCGTAGTCCCCCCCCCCGTGGCGACAGAAGACTCCTCGAGCACTGCCACGGGAGAGGAACCAGGCTCGGACGCTTGCGCGGCGCCCTTGCCCTTCTTCGCCATTGCCGAAGGCGTCGGGGAAGGTAAGGGATCCAAGAAGATTGGAGGCGGAGGAGAAGGGGATCTGAGCAAGAAGGAAGGGGAGCAATAACCCCTGTGCGGCGAAGACAGTCTCTTTTGTCAAGTCACACGGTTACCAAGGCTGCGTGGGGAGTGGAGTCGTCACGTCCCATCCAACTGTCACGCGCCAGCCTGGCCCGCAGACTTTGGGGCCCGCGGCGCTTCGTCCTCGGCTAGGCTTCGCCCAGAAGCCAACTCCGCGCGCGCCTTGGGCCCTGGGGCTACTGTCGGCGTACTGGGAACCAGGGTACCCAGACTTGCCTGTTTGCGGCCCGCGTCGCGTTCCTGGTACGGCCCGATAGAGCCCAGCTGATCGACCAGCTGCTCAAGACCCTCGCGAGGGGGCCAGCCCTAGCGAGGAGAACGACCAAGACCCCCTTAGGGAGCGGCCTCACCTAGGCTGCTCCAAAGGGGCAACCAAGACCTCTCCCAAGAGTGGCCTCAGCTAGGCTGCTTCGGGAGGGCGGAGATCTCAAGGCAAGGGTTGCCTCAGGAGGAGGCAGTGACGCAAGCCATGACGAACCATGCCAGCGGGCGCCAGTAGGCGCAGTTTCCATATCAGTGCAAAGGAGACCGCACAGGCGCAGGTTCCCGAGGGGCGAGACAAAGGTTTCCCCTTTGGTGCAACAAGACCGAAGACCGCAAGGACGGCAGGAAGGATGTCATCGCCGAGCCCACCACCGCGTCACCGCCTGCCCTCTTTGCAGGAGAAGACCACCTTTTGTCATGATAGGAGCGTCCTTGTGTTCCCGCTCAAATGGCCGTTGTGGGATTCCCTTCCCGCCTAAACATTTCGGGGGAAGAGGACCCGGCCGCCTATATAAGTAGCTAGGGTTCCCATCATAGGAAAAAAGGACCAACCCATTGGGACTTAGCCTAGCAAAGGAGCAAGAAAATCCGCTCCCTCACCCCTCTTGAGCTCGCCTCCTGAGCTTAGGAAACCACTGTATTTGTTCATACTCGAGCCCTCGCGAGGCCAATCCACTAAAGCAAGACGTAGGGTTTTACACCGCAAGGTGTCCTGAACCTGGGTAAAGTCTTGTGTGCTCTACTTGTTTGCTTGCTTGCATTCCATTCCCACCACCAGGAGAAGAGCGAGGCGCTAGGTAGACGTGTAGTGGGAGAGATCTTCGTCACGCCCCTGTGTTCAAATCTTAAGGGTTTTGTGGAGCCCGAAATCCGACAACCTCCCACTCAAGCTCAAAGGACCAGCTCGGCATTGGCTCAACAGCCTGCCAGCAGAATCCATTGGCTGTTGGGAAGATCTAGAAGCCGCATTCCTCGACAGCTTCCAGGGCACTTATGTGCGACCACCATATGCCAATGACTTGAGCCACATAATTCAGCAGCCAGAGGAATCAGCCGGGCAATTCTGGACACGGTTCCTGACAAAGAAAAATCAAATCATCGACTGTCCGGATGCAGAGGCCCTAGCAGCTCTTAAGCACAACATCCGCGACGAGTGGCTCGCCCGGCACCTTGGCCAGGAAAAACCGAAATCTATGGCAACCCTCACGACACTCATGACCCGCTTTTGCGCGGGAGAATACAACTGGCTGGCTCGCAGCAATAACATATCAAAGAACCACGGTAATTCAGATACCAAGGATAGCAATGGCAGGTCACGTCGCAACAAACATAAGCGCCGCGTCAATAGCGACAATACCGAGGATACGGCAGACGATGCCGGACTCACAGGCTCTAAACCCGGTCAGCGGAAAATCCATTCAAAAGAAGCACTCCGGGCCCATCCAGTTTGGACCGTATACTCGATCGCTCGTGCCAAATACATGGCACCCACGACAAGCCAGCCAACCACACCAACAGGGAATGTTGGGTGTTCAAGCAGGCCGGCAAGTTAAACGCCGAAAACAAAGATAAGGGGCTACATAGCGATGACGAGGAGGAGCCCCGGCAGCCGAACACTGGAGGACAGAAGAGGTTCCCCCCACAAGTGCGGACGGTGAACATGATATACGCAACCCACATCCCCAAAAGGGAGCGGAAGCGTGCGTTAAGGGACGTATATGCGTTGGAGCCAGTCGCCCCAAAGTTCAACCCATGGTCCTCCTGTCCGATCACCTTCGATCACAGGGACCATCCCACTAGTATCCGTCATGGCGGATTCACCGCGCTGGTCCTAGACCCAATCATTGACGGATTTCACCTCACTCGAGTCCTTATGGACGGCGGCAGCAGCCTGAACCTACTTTATCAGGAAACAATGCGCAAAATGGGTATAGACCCCTCAAGGATCAAACCCACAAAAACGACCTTCAAAGGCGTCATACCAGGTGTAGAGGCCCATTGCACAGGCTCAGTCACACTGGAAGTGGTCTCCGGATCCCCGGATAACTTCCGGAGCGAGGAGTAAATCTTCGATATAGTCCCGTTCCGCAACGGCTATCATGCACTGCTCAGGCGAACCGCATTTGCTAGATTCAATGCGGTACCGCACTATGCATATCTCAAGCTCAAGATGCCAGGACCTCGGGGGGTCATCACAGTCAATGGAAACACAGAGCGCTCCCTCCGCACGGAGGAGCACACTACGGCCCTCGCAGCAGAAGCACAAAGCAGCCTCTTAAGGCAATCCACCAGTTCGGCGATTACAGACCCGGACACCTTCAAGCGCGCCCGGAGTAATCGGCAACAAGACCGCCTGGCACGTTTCGAGCTCGCATAGCAATGCGGCCCCCACCCCAGTACCAGCCAAACGGTGAAATCCGTGCCACGCGTACATTACGCATTGAAAATACCATGGGCAAAGGTGGGGAGGGGGCACGACTATGGCATGCCCCAAGACGCGGCTCAACCGCACTAGGGGCTTCCCGCTTTGTATTTTTTCTCTCTTTCAGGACTTTAATCTCTAGAAACCCCATCCAGCAGTACGATTGCCGGACACACGATGCAACAACCAAGGAGGCAGAAAGCTACGTCGCACCATGGAACTCCCAGGTGGTCTCTGATAACGAGTGAAATACATGCTTTAAATACCATTCCTCAGGTTGCCCTTGGAGGGGACATGTCAAATAGTCCTACTTTTTGCTTATTGCACTACTTGTATCATTCTGCTTCGACGCACCTTTTTGAATAAACAATGCATAGCACTGACTATTACCGCATTCTCTATTCTTTCTTTTTTATATATGTTCATTCATGACATCCAGCACTTGTACACTCTAGTACGGCCAATACGCCAGGGGCTTAAGCGTACCCCATAATACGGCATGAGAAGTCCGAACACTTTCGACAGTGCGGCACCCCGAACTTATAGCATTATATGCATCGGCTCCGAATCATGTCTTGGGTCAATAGTTGGGTTTGCCCGGCTCCCATGTTTTGGTACCTTACGTTCCGCTATATCGGCTAAGGTAGCACTGGGAGAACTACTGCGATTGTGCCCCGGTTCATCTGGGCTAAGCACCTCAGTAGAGAAAGCTAAAACTGACTGTCATGATAAGGTGAGAGCTGGTCACTGTTCGAGAGGTCTCGAGTCCCTAAAGACTTATGCCGCTTAGAGCGAGGAGTCGGCTTTGTCCGGCTTAAAGGCGTGGATAGCGCCCCGAATTCGGCCTTCCGAATACTAGGGGCTTCGCCAAAATTTAAAATTGTAGACTTCTATGGCTAAGTGAGAGTGATAAAGCATTATAGTCTGATTGCCTTGTTCGTCGTGCTGAGCACCTCCCTCGAAGGACCTAACAATGGGAAAAGAGTGCTCAGATTTATCCCAAACACCCCAGCACTCGTGGCATGGGGGCAGAAGCCGACGACTGGCCATCTCTTAGATTTGATAAACGGCCGCATAGAAGGTAATATTTTAAATTCAAACAAGCGTTGCATAGCGCATATGAACAAGTTTTCATAATACAGGATCACACGAGCAAGTTTATTCAAAAATTACATCCTTAGCACACTCGTTCGCCACAAGACGGGCACCCTTCAGGACACCCTCATAATACATCTCGGGGTGGCAATGCTCCTTGCCCTGCGGCGGCCCCTCCTTCACCAGCTTCTCGGCGTCCATCTTGGCCCAGTGCACCTTCGCACGGGCAAAAGCCCGACGTGCACCTTCAATGCAAACGGACCGCTTTATGACTTCCAGCCGTGGGCACACATCCACAAGCTGCCTCACCAGGCCGAAGTAGCTATTGGGAAGGGAGTCGCCAGGCCACATCTGGACTATAAGGCCCCTCATGGCCTGTTCGGCCGCCTTATGCAGCTCGACCAGTTGCTTCAGCTGGTCGCTCACAGGCATCGGGTGTTTGGTCCCAGTATACTGAGACGAGAACAACTTTTCCGTCGAGCTTCCCTCCTCGGCCCGATAGTGCTTTGCGGCATCCGACACGCTGCGGGGCAAATCTGCGAATGCTCCTGGAGAGCTCCGGACTCGGGTAAGTAATAAGTAATTTACTTTCACATGCTTGCTTTGCATAATGAATGCCTTACCCGCCGCTATCTTCCTCATCGCCTCAATTTCTTGGAGGGCCCTTTGGGCTTCGGCCTTGGCATGCTTTGTGCTCTCGAGGGCCATGGCAAGCTCGGACTCTCGCATCTTTGAGTCAAGCTCCAAAGCCTCATGCTTCTTCACGAGAGCCTGGAGCTCTTGCTGCACCCACATCCATGATGATCCTATCATTTTGCCACCATATCCTTTTTTTATATATATAGACAAGGTATTACTTACCTTTGTTCTCCTCGAGCTACCTCTTGGCAAGGCCGAGCTCTTTCTTGGACCGCTCGAAGTTCTGCTTCAGAGCGGCGACCTCCGCAGTCAGTGCGGCAGAGGCCAGCAGCGAAGCCTGCACACGCATACAGACATACTTATTTAGACTCCTGCGGATATTATTTGATCCTCTATTCGGCTTTTCTTTGTGAACACCAAACAGAGCATCAGGGGCTATTGTCTATGCGGTAATATTTTCCTATATTTTAAATACTTACCTCAAAGCCTGTTAGAAGGCTGGCACAGGCTTCAGTCAGTCCGCTCTTCACGGACTGAACCTTCTTGATCACCGCACTCATAATAGTGCGGTGCTCTTCATCGATGGAAGCGCCGCGAAGCGCTAACAGCAGGTTGTCCGGTGCCTCTGGATGGACAGAGGTCACCGGCACGGGAGGCTTGCCCCTCTTGGAAGGGGGGCACCTGCCGGAGTCCGGAACCACTGGAGGTTCCGGCGCGGCGTTCGGCTCGGGGCCGAACTCGGAGCCCTTGGGAGTCTTGCTCCCTTCATGCCTGGAGTCCGGAAGTTCGCCTTGAGGCGCCTCCGGGACTACCTCTCCCCGGCTCTGTGCCCCTTGAGACAACACCTTAGCATTATCCGTAGGGCGAGGAGAGGAGGTGGATGGAAGTGGATCGCTATCCATATCCGACGAGCCCAAGGAACCGTCCGACGAGGATACATCGATACGGGCTCGGGGCGGACTGCATGATCATATTCGACGTTAGGAGGAGCAGTGCGATAAAAGTTTGCTATGAGTTACTCTGGTATCTGAATACTTACGACTTCGCCAGGGGCTTGGCCCTGAGTAACCACCCGTCTTCGCCGTCGGCGGCGGTAGTGGAATAGTCCGGAAGGAGAGTCCTTCCCTTCTTGGACCCTTCGGCCTCCCCGTTGGGGCGGCCTTCCTTTTCTTGTCTCCCCCAGCTGGAGGGGGAGAGTCTTCATCTTCCTCCTCCTCGTTTTCATGGGAGGAGTGCGTCTTGGAGTTATCGGACGATGAGTCTGATACCACCTGGCACCGGGAACTCTTTCAGGTTCCCTTGGCCTTCTTCTAGGTCTTCTCTGGCACCTCGTAAGGAGCCAGAGTCCGCATCTTCGTCAGGAGAGCGTCCGCAGGGTCTTCGGGCAGAGGGGCCAGCTGTTAATCTGCCCCGATGTCTCCACCCAGTCCGGTCAAAGGCATGGGAGCTCAGACCCCACACATGGTTAAGCTATGGGAAATAAATACCCTACCAGATGTACAGAACTTACCGAATTCGCAGGGCGCTTCGCGTAGCCTGCGGTCCTTGGTAAGAGAAGGAGGGACCTCGGCGCCCTTGAACAGCACCTTCCAGACGTCCTTATGCGTCGTGTCGAAGAGCTTGCGTAGAGTCTGGTGCTGGGCCGGGTCGAACTCCCATAAGTTGAAAGCCCGTTGTTGACACGGGAGGATCTGGCGGAAGAGCATGACCTGGACTATGTTGACAAGCTTAAGTTTCTTGCCTACCATGTTCCGGATACACTTCTAGAGTCCGTCCAGCTCCACCGATGAACCCCAGGACAGGCCCTTCTCCTTCCAGGAAGTGAGCCGCATGGGGATTTCGGATCGAAACTCAGGGCCGCCACCCAGTTGGTGTCGCGTGGCTCGGTGATGTAGAACCTGTTGGAAATATGCCCTAGAGGCAATAATAAATTAGTTATTATTATATTATATTTCATTGTTCATGATAATCGTTTATTATCCATGCTAGAATTGTGTTGATAGGAAACTCAGATACATGTGTGGATACATAGACAACACCATGTCCCTAGTAAGCCTCTAGTTGACTAGCTCGTTGATCAATAGATGGTTACGGTTTCCTGACCATGGACATTGGATGTCGTTGATAACGGGATCACATCATTAGGAGAATGATGTGATGGACAAGACCCAATCCTAAGCCTAGCACAAAGATCGTGTAGTTCGTATGCTAAAGCTTTTCTAATGTCAAGTACATTTCCTTAGACCATGAGATTGTGCAACTCCCGGATACCGTAGGAATGCTTTGGGTGTACCAAACGTCACAACATAACTGGGTGGCTATAAAGGTTCACTACAGGTATCTCCGAAAGTGTCTGTTGGGTTGGCACGAATCAAGACTGGGATTTGTCACTCCGTGTAAACGGAGAGGTATCTCTGGGCCCACTCGGTAGGACATCATCATAATGTGCACAATGTGATCAAGGAGTTGATCACGGGATGATGTGTTACGAAACAAGTAAAGAGACTTGCCGGTAACGAGATTGAACAAGGTATCGGGATACCGACGATCGAATCTCGGGCAAGTATCATACCGATGGACAAAGGGAATTGTATACGGGATTGATTGAATCCTTGACATCGTGGTTCATCCGATGAGATCATCGTGGAACATGTGGGAGCCAACATGGGTATCCAGATCCCGCTGTTGGTTATTGGCCGGAGAGTTGTCTCGGTCATGTCTGCATGGTTCCCGAACCCCTAGGGTCTACACACTTAAGGTTCGATGACGCTACGGTTATAGGGAAAGTATGTATGCGGTTACCGAATGTTGTTCGGAGTCCCGGATGAGATCCCGGACATCACGAGGAGTTCTGGAATGGTCCGGAGGTAAAGATTGATATATAGGAAGTATGGTTTTGGCCACCGGAAGTGTTCCGGGCATCACCGGTAGTGTACCGGGACCACCGGAGGGGTCCGGGGGTCCACCAGGTGGGGCCACCAGCCCCGGAGGCTTACATGGGCCAATAGTGGGAAGGGACCAGCCCCTAGGTGGGCTGGGGCGCCTCCCACCAAGGCCCAAGGCGTCCTCAAGAGGAGAGGGGGCAAACCCTAGGCGCAGATGGGCCCTAAAGCCCACCCTAGGTGCGCCCCCCTCTCTCTCCCCCTTGGCCGCCTCCCAGATGGGATCTGGGGGCTGCCGCCACCCCTAGGGAGGGAACCCTAGGTGGGGGCGCAGCCCCTCCCCTTCCCCTATATATACTTGAGCAAAGGGGCAGCCCAAGAGACGATTCAATCTCCCTGTTGGCGCAGCCCTACCCCTCTTCATCCTCGTCTCTCGTAGTGCTTGGCGAAGCCCTGCTGGAGTCCCGCGCTCCTCCACCACCACCACGCCGTCGTGCTGCTGCTGGATGGAGTCTTCCCCAACCTCTCCTTCTCCCCTTGCTGGATCAAGGCGTAGGAGACATCACCGGGCTGTACGTGTGTTGAACGCGGAGGTGCCGTCCGTTCGGCACTAGGATCATCGGTGATTTGGATCACGACGAGTACGACTCCATCAACCCCGTTCACTTGAACGCTTCCGCTTAGCGACCTACAAGGGTATGTAGATGCACTCTCCTTCCCTCGTTGCTAGATTACTCCATAGATTGATCTTGGTGATGCGTAGAAAATTTTGAATTTCTTCTACGTTCCCCAACAGTGGCATCATGAGCTAGGTCTATGCGTAGTTTCTATGCACGAGTAGAACACAAGTTGTTGTGGGCATCGATTTTGTCAATTTGCTTGCCGTTACTAGTCTTATCTTGATTCGGTGGCATCGTGGGATGAAGCGGCCCGGACCGACCTTACACGTACTCTTACGTGAGACTGGTTCCACCGACTGACATGCACTAGTTGCATAAGGTGGCTAGCGGGTGTCTGTCTCTCCCACTTTAGTCAGATCGGATTCGATGAAAAGGGTCCTTATGAAGGGTAAATAGAAATTGGCATATCACCTTGTGGTTTTGGCGTAGGTAAGAAACGTTCTTGCTAGAAACCTATAGCAGCCACGTAAAAACTTGCAACAACAATTAGAGGACGTCTAACTTGTTTTTGCAGCATATGCCTTGTGATGTGATATGGCCAAAAGGATGTGATGAATGATATATGTGATGTATGAGATTGATCATGTTCTTGTAATAGGAATCACGACTTGCATGTCGATGAGTATAACAACCGGCAGGAGCCATAGGAGTTGTCTTAATTTATTTATGACCTGCGTGTCAACTTAAACGTCATGTAGTTTCTTTACTTTATTGCTAAAGCGTTAGCCATAGTAGTAGAAGTAATAGATGACGAGACAACTTCAAGAAGACATGATGATGGAGATCATGATGATGGAGATCATGGTGTCATGCCGGTGACAATGATGATCATGGAGCCCCGAAGATGGAGATCAAAAGGAGCAAAATGATATTGGCCATATCATGTCACTATTTGATTGCATGTGATGTTTATCATGTTTTACATCTTATTTGCTTAGAACGACGGTAGCTTAAATAAGATGATCCCTCGTAATAATTTCAAGAAAATGTTCCCCCTAACTGTGCACCATTGCGAAGGTTCGTCGTTTCAAAGCACCACGTGATGATCGGGTGTGATAGATTCTAACGTTCGAATACAACGGGTGTAAGCCATATTTACACACGCAATACACTTAGGTTGACTTGACGAGCCTAGCATGTACAGACATGTCCTTGGAACACGGAAGACCGAAAGGTCGAACATGAGTCGTATAGAAGATACGATCAACATGAGATGTTCACTGTTGATGACTAGTCCGTCTCACGTGATGATCGGACACGGCCTAGTCGATTCGGATCATGTTTCACTTAGATGACTAGAGGGATGTCTATCTGAGTGGGAGTTCATTAAATAATTTGATTAGATGAACTCAATTATCATGAACATAGTCTAAATTGTCTTTGCAAATATGTTGTAGATAAATAGCTCACGTTGTAGCTCCCTATTTCAATACGTTCCTAGAGAAAGATTAAGTTGAAAGATATTGTAAGCAATGATGCGGACTAGGTCCGTAGTCCGAGGAGTGTCCTCACTGCTACATAGAAGGCTTACGTCTTTGATGCACCGCTCGATGTGCAAACTCCTACAACGTCGTCTGTGGATGTTGTGAACACCTGACAGACACATCCTGATGACTACTTGATAGTTTAGTGCACCATACTTTACGGCTTAGAATCGGGATTCCAATGACGTTTTGAACGCCATAGAACATATGAGATGTTCCAAGAGCTGAAATTGGGATTTCAGGCTCATGCCCGTGTTGAGAGGTGTGAGACCTCTGACAAGTTCTTTTGCCAACAAGATGGAGGAGAATAGCTCAGCTAGTGAGCATGTGCTCAGAATGTCTGGGTGCTACAATCACTTAAAGAAGTGGGAGTTAAACTTCCAGATAAGATAGTGATTGATAGAGTCTCTAGCCACTATCGCTAAGCTACTAGATATTCGTGATGAACTATGACATGCAAGGGATGGAGTTGATCCCGGAGCTGTTCGCGGTGCTTAAGACCACAAAAGGTAGAAATCAAGAAGGAGCATCAAGTGTTGATGGTTTAACAAGACCACTGGTTTCAAGAAGGGCAAGGGCTAGAAGGGAAACTTCATGGATGGCAAACCAGTTGCCGCTCCAGTGAAGGAACCCAAGGTTGAACCCAAACCCGAGACTAAGTGCTTCTATTGTAAGGGGAACGGTCACTGGTAGCGGAATTACCCCAAATGCATGGTAGATAAGAAGGCTGGCAACTTCAACAAAGTATATACGTGTTATTAATGTGTACCTCACTAGTACTCCTGGTAGCACCTGGGTATTGGATACCGGTTCAGTTGCTATTATTGGTGACTTGAAGCAAAAGCTACGGACTAAATGGAGACTGGCTAAGGGCAAGGTGACGATGTGTTGGAAGTGTTTCCAAAGTTGATGAGATCACCATCGCACGCTCCATCTGCCTTCGGGATTAGTATTGAACCTAGATAAATGTTATGAGGTGTCTACGTTGAGCATGAATATGATTAGATCATGTTCATTGCAATACGGTTATTCATTTAAGTTAGAGAATAATGTTTATTCTATTTACATGAATAATACCTTTCATGGTCATGCACCCTATGTGAATGGTTCATTGAATCTCGGTCGTAGTAATACACATGTTCACGCCAAAAGATGTAGAGTTAATAACGATAGTACCACTTTCTTGTGGCACTGCCGCTTAGGTCATATTGGCGGTAGATGCATGAAGAAACTCCATGTCGATGGATGTTTGGAGTCACTTGATTTTGAATCGCTTGACACATGCGAGCCATGCCTCATGGGCAGGATGACTAAGACCCCGTTTTCAGGTACAATGAAACGGGCAAGTGACTTGTTGGAAATCATGCATGCTGATGCGTGTGATCCAATGAGAATTGAAGCGTGCGGTGGATATCGTTATTTTCTCATCTTCACTGATGATTTGGGTAGATATAGGTATATCTACTTAATGAAGCACAAGTCTGAAACGTTTGAAAAGTTCAAGTGATTTCAGAGTGAAGTTAAGAATCATCATAATAATAAGATCATGTTCCTACGATCTGATCAAAAGGGGATTTTCTGAGTTATGAGTTTGGCAATCACTTAAGACATTGTGGAATTGTTTCACAGTTGAAGCCACCTGGAACACCACAAGGTAATGGTGTGTCCGGACGTCGTAATCGAACCCTATGAGATATGGTGCGATCTATGATGTCTCTTACCAATCTACCATTTTCATTTTGAGGTTATGCGTTAGAGACAGCTGCATTCACTTTAGATAGGACACCATCTAAGTCCGTTGAGACGACGTCATATGAACATTGGTTTGGCAAGAAACCAAAGTTGTTGTTTCTTAATGTTTGGGGCTGCGATGCTTAAGGCTTCAGCCGGAGAAGCTCGAACCCAAAGCGAACAAACACATCTTCATAGGATACCCAAAGGTGACAATAGGGTATACCTTCTATCTCAGATCCGAGGGCAAATTGTTTATCGCTAAGAACGGGTCCTTTCTCGAGAAGGAGTTTCTCACGAAAGAATTGAGTGGGAGGAAGATAGAACTTGATGAGGTTGTCGAACCTTTACTTCAACCAAAGAGTGATGCAACACAGAAGGATGTTTTCTGTGGAACCTGCGTCTGTTGAATAGGAAGTTAATGATAGTGATCATGAAGCTTCGGATCAAGTTGCTATCGAACCTCGTAGGTCGACAAGGATATGTACTACTCCTGAGTGGTACAGTAATCCTGTCTTAGATATCATGTTGTTAGACAACAATGAACCTATGAGCTATGGAGAAGCGATGGTGGGCCCGTATTCCGACAAATGGTTATAAGCCATGAAATCTGAGATAGGATCCATATATCAGAACAAAGTATGGACTTTGGTGGACTTGCCCGATGATCGGCAAGCCCTTGAGATAGATGGATCTTTAAGAAGAAGACGGACGTGGGCGGTAATGTTACCGTCTATGAAGCTCGACTTGTGGGAAAGAGTCTTTTCACAAGTTCAAGGAGTTGACTACGATGAGAATTTCTCACCCATAGCGATGCTTAAGTCCGTCGGAATCATGTTAGCATTAGCTGTATTTTTCGATTATGAAATCTGACAGATGGATGTCAAAACAAGTTTTCTTACCAGTTTTTGTAAGAAAAGTTGTATGTGATACAATAAAAGGTTTTGTCAATCCTAAGGATGCTAAAAGGTATGCTGGCTCTAGCAATCCTTCTATGGACTAGAGCAAGCATCTCGGAATCGAAATATATGTTTTGATGGAGTGATCAAAGCTTTTAGGTTTATACAATGTTTGCTAGAAACTTGTATTTACAAGAAAGTGAGTGGGAGCACTACAACATTTCTGATATAAGTATATGTGGATGACATATTGTTGATTCGAAATGATGTAGAATTTCTGGAAAGCATAAACGGTTGTTTGAAGAGTGATTTTCAAAGGAAGACCTGGATAAAGCTGCTTACATATTGGGCATCAAGATCTATAGAGATAGATCAAAACGCCTGATGATACTTTCAAAGAATGCACACCTTGACATGTTTTTGAAGGAGTTCAAAATAGATCAGTCAAAGAAGGGGTTCTTACCTGAGTTGTAAGGTGTGAAGTTGAGTAAGACTCAAAGCTTGACCACGGCAGAAGAAAGAGGAAGGACAAAGGTCGTCCCCTATGCTTTTGTCATAGGCTCTATACAGTATGCCATGCTGAAGTACCACACCTGATGTGTGACTTGCCATATGTCTGGCAAGAGGGTACAAAGGTGATCTAGGAGTAGATCACCAGATAGCGGTCAAAATTATCCTTAGAGGAATAAGGAAATGTTTCTCGGTTATGGAGGTGATAAAGAGTTCGACGTAAAGAGTTAAGTCGATGCAAGCTTAACACCTATCCGGATAGATCTGAGTAGAGATACTCTGAGTAGAGATATCGGATACGTATAATGGAGCACAATTTGGAATAGCTCCAAGTGGAACGTGGTAGCAGCATCTACGATATAAAGTTTTGCGAAATACATAGGGATCTGAATATGGCAAGACCCGTTGACTACAACCTCTCTCACAAGCATAACATGATCAAACCCAGAACTCTTTGAGTGTTTAATCACATAGTGATGTGAACTAGATCATTGAGTCTAGTAGACTCTTGGATGTTGGTCACATGGACGTAACCTGTGAGTGTTAATCACATGGCGATGTGAACTAGATTATTGACTCTAGTGCAAGTGGGAGACTGTTGGAAATATGCCCTAGAGGCAATAATAAATTATTATTTATATTTCCTTGTTCATGATAATCGTTTATTATCCATGCTAGAATTGTATTGATAGGAAACTCAGATACATGTGTGGATACATAGACAACACCATGTCCCTAGTAAGCCTCTAGTTGACTAGCTCGTTGATTAATAGATGGTTACAGTTTCCTGACCATGGACATTGGATGTCATTGATAACGGGATCACATCATTAGGAGAATGATGTGATGGACAAAGACCCAATCCTAAGCCTAGCACAAGATCATGTAGTTCGTATGCTAAAGCTTTTCTAATGTCAAGTATCATTTCCTTAGACCATGAGATTGTGCAACTCCCGGATACCGTAGGAGTGCTTTGGGTGTGCCAAATGTACCAAATGTCACAACATAACTGGGTGGCTATAAAGGTTCACTACAGGTATCTCCGAAAGTGTCTGTTGGGTTGGCACGAATCGAGACTGGGATTTGTCACTCCGTGTAAACGGAGAGGTATCTCTGGGCCCACTCGGTAGGACATCATCATAATGTGCACAATGTGATCAAGGAGTTTATCACGGGATGATGTGTTACGGAACGAGTAAAGAGACTTCCCGGTAACGAGATTGAACAAGGTATCGGGATACCGACGATCGAATCTCGGGCAAGTATCATACCGATGGACAAAGGGAATTGTATACGGGATTGATTGAATCCTTGACATCGTGGTTCATCCGATGAGATCATCGTGGAACATGTGGGAGCCAACATGGGTATCCAGATCCCGCTGTTGGTTCTTGGGCGGAGAGTTGTCTCGGTCATGTCTGCATGGTTCCCGAACCCGTAGGGTCTACACACTTAAGGTTCGATGACGCTAGGGTTATAGGGAAAGTATGTACGCGGTTACCGAATGTTGTTCGGAGTCCCAGATGAGATCCCGGACGTCACGAGGAGTTCCGGAATGGTCCGGAGGTAAAGATTGATATATAGGAAGTATGGTTTTGGCCACCGGAAGTGTTCCGGGCATCACCGGTAGTGTACCGGGACCACCGGAGGGGTCCGGGGGTCCACCAGGTGGGGCCACCAGCCCCGGAGGCTTACATGGGCCAATAGTGGGAAGGGACCAGCCCCTAGGTGGGCTGGGGCGCCTCCCACCAAGGCCCAAGGCGTCCTCAAGAGGAGAGGGGGCAAACCCTAGGCGCAGATGGGCCCTAAAGCCCACCCTAGGTGCGCCCCCCTCTCTCTCCCCCTTGGCCGCCTCCCAGATGGGATCTGGGGGCTGTCGCCACCCCTAGGGAGGTAACCCTAGGTGGGGGCGCAGCCCCTCCCCTTCCCCTATATATACTTGAGCAAAGGGGCAGCCCAAGAGACGATTCAATCTCCCTGTTGGCGCAGCCCTACCCCTCTTCCTCCTCGTCTCTCGTAGTGCTTGGTGAAACCCTGCTGGAGTCCCACGCTCCTCCACCACCACCACGCCGTCGTGCTACTGCTGCTGGATGGAGTCTTCCCCAACCTCTCCTTCTCCCCTTGCTGGATCAAGGCGTAGGAGACGTCACCGGGCTGTACGTGTGTTCAACGCGGAGGTGCCATCCGTTCGGCACTAGGATCATCGGTGATTTGGATCACGACGAGTACGACTCCATCAACCCCGTTCACTTGAATGCTTCCGCTTAGCGATCTACAAGGGTATGTAGATGCACTCTCCTTCCCTCGTTGCTAGATTACTCCATAATTTGATCTTGGTGATGCGTAGAAAATTTTGAATTTCTGCTACGTTCCCCAACAGAACCACCCCGATTGCCACCCCTTTATGGTCTCCATGAAGGAGCCCTCGAGCCATGTAACGGTGGGCATTTTGCCCACCATGGCTCCGCCGCATTCCACTTGTTGGCCGCCTACTACCTTCGTCTTGATATTGAAGGTCTTCAGCCACAGGCCGAAGTGGGGCCGGATGCGGAGGAAAGCCTCGCACACGACGATAAACGCCGAGATGTTGAGAATGAAATTTGGGGCCAGATCATGAAAGTCCAGCCCATAATAGAACATAAGGCCGCGGGCGAATGGATGGAGGGGAAACCCCACTCCGCGGACGAAGTGGGGGAGGAAAACCACCCTTTTGTGAGGTTCCGGGGTAGGGACGATCTGCCCCGCGGCTGGCAGCCGGTGCGCGATATCCGCGGCTAAGTATCCGGCCCCACGCAGCTTTTTGATGTCTCTCTCCGTGACGGAGGAGACCATCCACTTGCCTCCCGCTCCGGACATTTTGGAGAGGGTTGAGGAGAAGGATGTGGACTTGGGCGCTGGAGCTCGAGTGCGCAAGAATGGATGAGCAAGGAGGAAGAAGGCATGGGCAGAAGAAGGTGAAACCTTATCCCTTTATAAGGGCGGACGAAACTATGCACCCCCACTAGCCTGGTAAAACTCGCTTATCCCCCAAGCGCCGTAATTGATGGTGCGGTTGGGTTACCCATGTCCATATTGATGGGAATCCCGTAATAAGGGGACACGATCTCTGCTTCGACAAGACGTGCCAAGGAAACCACCTCGCGAAACACGCTGAGATAGGTTATGAAAAACGATTCGAATAAAGACCTGGCTGTGGTGTGATGCCACTCTACGGGGTACGTCAGTAGATCAGATTTGTGGAAATATTATTCTCTCTACGGTGGTACATGGAACTTGTTTTGTAGAGTCGGACGCGATCCTCGTGTTCAAAATCTTCTATGAAGTATTCAGAGGAGGAACCCGCCTTGCAATGCCGAACACAATCTGCGTGCCGGACTCATCGTCATTGAAGCCTGGTTTAGGGGCTACTGAGGGAGTCCTGGATTAGGGGGTCTCCGGACAGCCGGGCTATATCCTTTGGCCGGACTGTTGGACTATGAAGATACAAGATTGAAGACTTCGTCCCGTGTCCAGATGGGACTCTACTTGGCGTGGAAGGCAAGCTAGGCAATACGGATATGGATATCTCCTCCTTTGTAACCAACCTTGTGTAACCCTAGCCTCCTCCGGTGTCTATATAAACCGGAGGGTTTTAGTCCGTAGGACAACATACAATCATACTATAGGGTAGCTTTTAGGGTTTAGCCTCTCTGATCTCGTGGTAGATCAACTCTTGTACTACTCGTATTATCAAGAATAATCAAGCAGGACGTAGGGTTTTACCTCCATCAAGAGTGCCTGAACCTGGGTAAAACATCGTGTCCCCTGCCTCCTGTTACCATCCGCCTAGACGCACAGTTTGGGACCCCCTACCCAAGATCCGTCGGTTTTGACACCGACAGTGATGATGATGGTGATGTTGATGAAGACGATCACCGCGGCGATGATTCCCCTCCCGATGGCACTCCGGTGCCACCGAGAGAGAGGAGGAGAGGTTCTCCCCCTTGTGCTTCCTCCTCCATGGCCTCCCCCCTAGATGGGGAGAGGTTCTCCCTCTGGTCCTTGGCCTTCATGGTGATGATGGCCCCTCCGGGATCCTCCTCCATGCCCTCCGGTGATGACGGCCCCCTCCGGCAGGGTGCCAGAGAGGGCCTAGATTGGTTTTCGGTGGCTACGGAGGCTTCTGGCGGCGGAACTCCCGATCTAGGTTAATTTTCCGAGGTTTCTGTATTTATAGCAATTTTTGCCATCGGTCTCACATCAAGGAGGTGCCCGAGGCGTCCATGAGGCAGGACCACATGCCTGGGGGGGCGCCCCCCACCCTCGTGGACGCCCCGAGACTCTCCTGCCCCATCTCTTTTACTCCGGGGTCTTCTTTTGGTCCATAAAAAATCATCAAAAATTGGCACGTCAATTGGACTCTGTTTGATATACCTTTTCTGTAAAACTCAAAAACAAGGAAAAAAACAGAAACTGGCACTAGGCACTAAGTTAATAGGTTAGTCCCAAAAATCATATAAAATAGCATGTAAATGCATAAAAACATCCAAGGTTGATAATATAATAGCATGAATACTTCATAAATTATAGATGTGTTGGAGACGTATCAACATCCCCAAGCTTAATTCCTGCTCGTCCTCGAGTAGGTAAATGATAAAAGAAATAATTTATGAAGTGTGAATGCTAGCAAGTGCATAAGTTTCATCAATGATAGTTTCAATCACTTTTTATAACATCATTATATATCATAATAGTAGCTCATCTTCATAAAACTTTTCATGATCAAGTAACAAGCTATTCACATGTTAAAGTATAGATCATAAACTTTCTTGAAACTAACAAACTATATTCTCAGTCATCAAACAATTGCAATTCATCTTATTTTCAGGAAGGGTCTATGTCAGAGCTTTGGTTTAGCAAACTCCACATGCTCAACTATCATTTAATCTTTCACAATTGCTAACAATCACGTGATATTTATGGGTTCAAAGTTTTAATCGGACACAGAGAAAGATAGGGGCTTATAGATTCGCCTCCCAACCTTTTACCTCAAGGGTAATGTCAACAATAATAGTTCATGATAACTTACATCCAATTGGATATATATATATCAGGATCTTTCCAACACAATGTGCTTGCCAAAGGATAAAATGTAAAAAGGAAAGGTGAATATCACCATGGTTCTTGCATAAGGTAGAAGATAAAATTAAAATATAGGCCCTTCGCAGAGAGAAGCAGAGGTTGTCATGCGCTTTTATGGTTGGATGCACAAAATCTTAATGCAAAAGAACGTCACTTTATATTGCCACTTGTGATATGGACCTTTATTATGCATTCTGTCGCTTTTATTTCCTCCACATCACAAGATCGTATAAAGCTTATTTTGTCCACATTAATAGATCATACATATTTAGAGGGCAATTTTTATTGCATGAACCGATGACAACTTACTTGAAGGATCTTACTCAATCCATAGGTAGGTATGGTGGACTCTCATGGCAAAACTGGTTTAAGGAATGTTTGGAAGCACAAGTAGTATCTCTACTTGGTGCAAAGAATTTGGCTAGCATGAGGGGGGAAAGCAAGCTCAACATCTTGGATGATCCAAGACAATATACTTTATTTCGGATATAAGAAAACATAACCCATTACGTTGACTTCCTTGTCCGACATCAACCTTTTAGCATGTCATATTTTAATGAGTGCTCACAATTACAAAAGATGTCCAACATAGTATATTTATATGTGAAATCTCTCTTCCTTCAATATTCTTTCATGAATTGTTCAAGTGACCAATTCTACGTTTGCTAACTATCAATAAGTTTACTAACTATACTTATTCTATGTGAAGTCATTACTCCCCATGGTATAAGCATATGAAACATATATAAATTGAGATTTATGATATTCAATTCATTCAACCATTTACTTATAGGATATATGTGAAGCACGTGAGTAATGACAAACTACTCCAAAAAGATATGAGTGAAGGACACCGAGTAATCAAATAATTAACTAGCCATGGGAGGATTCTTTTTCATTCAAGATTTCAGATCCAATGATTTTATTCAAGCAGCAAGTCAAATTGAAAATATGCTCCAAGCAAAACATATATCATGTGGCGAATAAAAATATAGCTCCGAGTAAGGTATACCGATAGTTTTGAAGACGAAAGAGGGGATGCCTTCCGGGGCATCCCCAAGCTTAGGCGCTTGAGTATTCCTTGAATATTACCTTGGGTTGCCTTGGGCATCCCCAAGCTTAGGGTATTTCCATTCCTTATTCTCCTCATATCGATATCTCACCCAAAGCTTGAAAACTTCAATCACACAAAACTTAACGGAACTTCGTGAGATAGGTTAGTATGATAAAGAGTAAACCATTCACCTTGGTACTTTCAAAGACAAAGATCGTAATTGTTCTCATACAATGCCTACTGTACCATATCATTTCTATAATTTATATTGAGGAGTATAAGTCATAGAAACTAGAAAACAAGCAAACTATGCAATGAAAACAGAATCTGTCAAAAACAGAACAGTCTGTAATGATCTGAACACTAACCATACTTCTGCTACTCAAAAAATTATGAAATAAATTGGTGGACGTGAGGAATTTGTCTATTAATCTTATGCAAAAAGAATCAGCACCAAAGCACTCTTCTGTAAAAAAATGGTAGCTAATCTCGTGGGCGCAAAGTTTCTGTTTTTTACAGCAAGATCACATTAACTTTCACCCAAGTCTTCCCAAAGGTCTTACTTGGCACTTTATTGAAACAAAAGCTATAAAAAATGATTAATACAGTAGCTTAATCATGTAAACACATAAAAATAGTAAGGGTAAATATTGGGTTGTCTCCCAACAAGCGCTTTTCTTTAATGCCTTTTAGCTAGGCATGATAATTTCAATGATGCTCACATGAAAGATATGACTTGAACATAAAGAGAGCATCATGAAGAATATGACTAGCACATTTAAACCTAACCCACTTCCTATGCCTAGGGATTTTGTGAGCACACAATTTATGGGAACAAGAATCAACTAGTATAGGAAGGAAAAACAAGTATAACTTCAAAACTTTAAGCACATAGAGAGAAAAACTTGATATTATTACACTCCTACAAGCATGTATTCCTCCCTCATAATAATTTTCAGTAGCATCATGAATGATTTCAACAATATAACCATCCCATAAATCATTCTTTTCATGATCTATAAGCATAGAAATTTTTCTACTCTCCACATAAGCAAAATTCTTCTCATTCGGAATAGCGGGATCACTAGTTCCTAGAGTTGACACTCTTCCAAACCCGCTTTAGATGATAGTATTATTCATACTCCAAAATATATAAGTGAAGTTCATGGAGCATTCTACAATTAATATAAACTAACCAATGTCCAAGCTCAAAATTTATAAGTGAAGCACACGAAGCATTCTATAAAACCATACTCAAAAGATTTAAGTGAAGCACAAAGAGCAATTCTATAAGATCATACTTAAAAGATATAAGTGAAGCACATTAAGAATTCTATAAATCAATGAAGGGCTATCTCATACTAGCATGGTTCATAAATTAAGAACAAAAAAAACAAAGGACACAAATCATGTGAACGAAACAAAAACTGAGGTATACCGATAATTGTTGAAGAAGAAAGATGGGATGCCAACCGGGGCATCCCCAAGCTTATATGCTTGAGTATCCTTAGGATATTTACTTGGGGTGCCTTGGGCATCCCCAAGCTTGAGCTCTTGCCTCTCTTTATTCTTCTCACATCGGTAACTCCTCGTTCATCGAACAATTCATCCACAAAAAACTTAACAAAAACTTTGTGAGATCCGTTAGTATAATAAAGCAAATCACTACATTTAGGTACTGTTGAAAACTCATTACAATTTCATATTAGAACTATATATACTGTATTCCAACTTCACCATGGTTCATACCCCCCGATACTACCCATAGATTCATCAAAATAAGCAAACAACACACGAAAAACAGAATCTGTCTAAAACAGGACAGTCTGTAGTAATCTGGAGGTTTAGTAAACTTCTGTAACTCTAAAAATTATGAAATAAATTTGACAATTTGAACAATTTATACAGAAGTAATGTGCCAAAAGTTTCAGACCCATTTGACTTTCCAGTAAGAAATGTAAAATCGCGCGCTACAGCCAGAGTTTCTGTTTTTGTTCTGCACATAGTAAACAAGCAATCTAATCATCCTAAAACCAAAGCTTGGCACATTATTTTTATAATACAATGGATATATATAAGGGGATAATTATTTACACAGAAACTTCCATGAAAAAATTCTACATTGTTTCCGTGAGCATGAACACGAGTGCTCAAGGTCGACCCTCACTTCTTCAATGCATAACTTTCCAATCACTTCTCTTTTTGAAAAACTTTTTAGGCATGAGAGGCAAGTGAATTTTTTTTGTATTTTCATTCTTTTATTTTTTTTGTATGTTTCACCCACAACTAAACAGAAACAAAAAGGAAAAACAAAATCTACTTAGTGAAGAAAGCAAACAAGCATACATGAGAATATCAACCACACACTATTGCTCCCCAGCAACGGCGCCAGAAAAGAGCTTGATAATCCCCAAGTGCAAGGAGTCATCGTAGCAATTTCCAAAGGTGGAAGTGATAAGTATGGAGTGTCAAACCCACAAAGAGCTAAAGGTAAGAACAATATTCTCTCAAGCCCTATCTGCCACTGATACGACTCTACGTACACCGAACATTTGCTTCCAACTAGCAACGGGAAATAAAACTAGGTTGTGGGTATGAAGAGGATAACTTTGTATGATATCAGAGAGATAAAATATAAAAGTAGGTGCTGTTATCATGAAGTTAGAATATATTACTAAATATTATAAATAGCGAGTGTGGAATAATGGTGGATCGGTGTGCGGAATTGTCCTAGGCAATCGTTAACAAGACCGGTAATCACTATTGCAGTTTCATATGAGGGAGAGGCATAAGATAACATACTTTCTCTACTTGGATCATATGCACTTATGATTGGAACTCTAGCAAGCATCCGCAACTACTAAAGATCATTAAGGTAAAACCCAACCATAGCATTAAAGCATCAAGTCCTGTTTATCCCATACGCAACAACCCCCTTACTCGGGTTTGTGTTTTAGTCACTCACGCAACCCACTATAAGCGAATCATAAACGTATTGCAACACCCTACAGTAGGAATCCCTCACGCTTGCGCGACACGGAGGGCACCATAGGACAGCACCAAAGTAAAACATACAACTCATACCAATCTAGATCATCAATCAATCCAAAGATAAAAGATATCTACTCAAAACATCATAGGATGGCAACACATCATTGGATCATAATATGTGGCATAAAGCACCATGTTCATGTAGGGATTACAACGGGGTGTGGGAGAGTGGACCGCATAAAAGAGATGAGGGTGATGATGATGATGGTGATGTTGATGAATACGATCACCGCGGCGATGATTCCCCTCCCGATGGCACTCCGGTGCCACCGAGAGAGAGGAGGAGAGGTTCTCCCCTTGTGCTTCCTCCTCCATGGCCTCCCCCTAGATGGGGAGAGGTTCTCCCTCTGGTCCTTGGCGTTCATGGTGATGATGGCCCCTCCGGGATCCTCCTCCATGCCCTCCGGTGATAACGGCCCCCTCAGGTAGGCTGCCAGAGAGGGCCTAGATTGATTTTCGGTGAATACGGAGGCTTCTGGCGGCGGAACTCCCGATCTAGGTTAATTTTCCGAGGTTTCTGTATTTGTAGGAATTTTTGGCGTCGGTATCACGTCAAGGAGGTGCCCGAGGCGTCCACGAGGCAGGACCACACGCCTGTGGGGGGGGGGGCGCCCCCCACCCTCGTGGATGCCCCGGGACTCTCCTGCCCCAACTCTTTTACTTCGGGGTCTTCTTTTGGTCCATAAAAAATCATCAAAAATTGGCACGTCAATTGGACTCCGTTTGATATACCTTTTCTGTAAAACTCAATAACAAGGAAAAAACAGAAACTGGCACTAGGCACTAGGTTAATAGGTTAGTCCCAAAAATCATATAAAATAGCATGTAAATGCATATAAAACATCCAAGGTTGATAATATAATAGCATGAATACTTCATAAATTATAGATACGTTGGAGACGTATCAAACACATGAAGTCATCATCGACAAAACCCAAGGTTAGTTCATCCCTCTTAAGGGAGGATATCACATCTAGGGTGAGCTTTACTCTAATCGACTGAGCTAAAGTAACTCTAATGGTGTGAACACAATAATGCTTTATGTAAAAGTGGCAACCCCACTTATGCTTAAACGATGAGTATGACCTACGATCAAATATTCTCATTTGACTCCTAAGTCAATATACTCATATATAGATGACCTAGTCATCGCCAAATTGCTTGATAGATGCTAGAGTGTTTGTGCATGCTTTGTCACATATTTCTTTTGCCATCTTATTATCTGAGCATGTTGGTTGCATATTTTACTCAGTCAAGGACATCCATTTGTTGCTTTGATTGTTTGGCCTTTTCTCTTTTGCCAAATGGATGGACAAGAATGCCTAAGAAACCCTCTAGCTATCTATGCTTTCCTCGTCTCAAACTCTATTCATGCTACATCATAAAGTTTGATCAAGTCAGATTCGAACCACTCTGTGTGAGGAGCACTCGGAGTCCCCGATTCGTCATAGACTTAAACTTCCAAAACCTCTTTGTGCATTTCGGTATGATCGAGTCATCCATTTCGATCACACCAAGATCACTAAGTTGATCTAGGTTTTCAATCTCGGTGCAACCGATTAGAATTTTTCGGTCACACCGAGTTGTAGTAACCGCTTGCAGTTCTGCATGTCGGTGCCACCGAGTTGTTCCACTCGGTCACACCGACAGGGTCAGGTTATATATACTGACGGGTCAAATGTTGGAAAAAAATTCGAAACCTTTCACCCGCGCGTGACCTGCTCTGCCTCCTCGGGTCTCCGGATTGTCCTCTCGCCGCCAGCGACCTCCCGCCGCTGGTCTCCGCCACTGTCAACGGCAATCTGCCCCGCTATTGCCGTTGTAGCAAGTTCACCGCCGAAGTAGGGTATGAACTTAATCTTTGTGCTATTCCTTAACTCCGATTCGTAGCACATTGCTTTGCCATGATTCTTGCCACGTATGAAATCATCATGTCCAGTGAAAGCATCCTGTAGATTAGATTAGATTTGAAAATTTAGGGTTAGGTCTCCGCCGAACTCATCTCGGACTGACCGAGTTGTAGAAATCGGTCTCACCGATTTGGCTTAGGCCATTGCACATGCGTTTTCGGTCTGACCGAAAATTGCAAATCGGTGTGACCGAGTTCGATTCTCTGTGAAACCCTAGCAGTCTCGGTGCCACCGAACTGTGACTCGGTCTGACCGAGTTCACTAGTTTAGGTTCCAAAAGCTGCTTTGGTATCACCGAGTTTACAAATCGGTAGATCCGAAATGCTTTCTGTGAAGAACTAAAACTAAGTTTTTAAGTCATCTGTTTTGCAAAAATTCTGCACTTTGTGATGCTCATCTACTCTACCCCATCTACAATCTATTCACAGGGTCTGGTGACAGTTTGCCTGCAAGATGTCTGATCAAAGTGAGAGCCAGAATAAGTCTGAGGAGCAGGTTCATATGAGTGAGGGCACTAGTCCCTCTAGCACTTCTGATGAGGGCAGCAGGAGCACACCAAGCAACTTGCCCAAGGCAGCCACCAGAACAAGGAAGAAGAAGACCTCAGATTCTGAGGATGAGGATTATGTGGTTGTTGAGAAAGAAGTCAGCTCTAAGAAAAAGGTGCTGAAGAAAGAGTATGGCACAGTTGCATCAACTAAGCTTGGATTGCACAAAAAGGCCCCTACCAAGAGGGTGCCAACCTTAAAAGTTAGAGCCTCAACTGCTGAAACCTCCAAGCCAACTAGAGAGGCTGCTGGAGAAGGAAAGAAAAAAAAGAAAGGGTCAAGAAGACCACTGCCATAGTACATGGTAGATCCTCCATTATGAGAGATTCAGAAGAAAAGGAGGAGGAAGAGGATGCTGCACCAGCTCCTAAGGCTCAGAAACTTATGAGAGATGCAATCAAGTCAGGGGCTGCTCCATCTAAGCCAAAGTCTACTCCCAAGGTTGTTGCTCAGAAACCCCCAAAACCAAAGAGGAACACTAGGAGTATACATGCCGAGGAGAAGAACAAGGCCCCAGTGCCTAAAGCTGAAGAAGAAGATGATTCTCTTGTCTTGAGGAAGTTGAAGCCCAAAATTCCTGACCACAATGATGCTCACCCATTCGTTGAGGACATGCACATCAGGAAAGATGCAAGATTGAGGTTGTGGAGACAGTCTGATCCCTATGCCGTTAGGAGGAGGACTGCAGTTGACTACAGGTTCCACACAAAGGAACAACAAGATTTCTGTGAGACCATTCTGCTTGACAAGAAGCCCATAGTGTGACATGAAATGGGTGGACTGGGAGTTCATCCCGGGAAAATGAAGATCACTTCCCTGGAGTGTATGACAGCTTTAAGGCTTGTGGAGTAGATGAATTCGTTGGATAAAAAACTCACAAAATGGAATGTTGAGTTGATCATGCAGTTCTACTCCACTGCCCACTTCTATCCAGATGGGAGGATAGTTTGGATGTCTGAGGGTACTAGGTACCAGTCCACAGTTGATGAGTGTGTTGGGGAACGTTGCAGAAAACAAAAAATTTCCTACGGTTTCACCAAGATCCATCTAGGAGTTCATCTAGCAACGAGTGATTGGATTGCATCTACATACCTTTGTAGATCACGCGCGGAAGCGTTCAAAGAACAGGGATGAGGAAGGCGTACTCGACGTGATCCAAATCACCGGAGATCCTAGCGCCGAACAGACGGCACCTCCGTGTTCAACACACGTACGGTCAGCGTAACATCTCCTTCTTCTTGATCCAGCAAGAGGGAAGGAGAGGTTGAGGAAGATGGCTCCAGCAGCAGCACGACGGCGTGGTGGTGATGGAGCTGCAGTACTCCGTCAGGGCTTCGCCAAGCGCTATGGAGGAGGAGGAGGTGTTGGAGAGGGAGAAGGAGGCAACCAAAGGCGTGGGAGAAAAGCCCTCCTTCCCTCACTATATATAGGAGGGCCAAGGGGGGGGGCGCCGGCCCTAGGAGATACAATCTCCTAGGGTGGGGCGGCGGCCAAGGGAGGTTTCCCTCCCCCCCCAAGGCACCTAGGAGGTGCCTTCCCCTCCTAGGACTCTTCCCCCTTGAAACCCTAGGCGCATGGGCCTCTTGGGGCTGGTGCCCTTGGCCCATGTAGGCCAAGGCGCACCCCCTACAGCCCATGTGGCCCCCCGGGACAGGTGGCCCCACCCGGTGGACCCCCAGGACCCTTCCGGTGGTCCCGGTACAATACCGATGACCCCGAAACTTGTCCCGAGATGGCCGAAACAGGACTTCCATATATAATCTTTACCTCCGGACCATTCCGGAACTCCTCGTGACGTCCGGGATCTCATCCGGGACTCCGAACAACATTCGGGTTACTGCATATACATATCCCTACAACCCTAGCGTCACCGAACCTTAAGTGTGTAGACCCTACGGGTTCGGGAGATATGTAGACATGACCGAGACGACTCTCCAGTCAATAACCAACAGAGGGATCTGGATACCCATGTTGCCTCCCACATACTGCACGATGATCTCATCGGATGAACCACGATGTCGAGGATTCAAGCAACCCCGTATACAATTCCCTTTGTCAATCGATATGTTACTTGCCCAAGATTCGATCGTCGGTATCCCAATACCTCGTTCAATCTCGTTACCGGGCAAGTCACTTTACTCGTACCGTAATGCATGATCCCGTGACCAGACACTTGGTCACTTTGAGCTCATTATGATGATGCATTACCGAGTGGGCCCAGTGATACCTCTCCGTCATACGGAGTGACAAATCCCAGTCTTGATCCGTGTCAACCCAACAGACACTTTCGGAGATACCCGTAGTATACCTTTATAGTCACCCAGTTACGTTGTGACGTTTGGTATACCCAAAGCACTCCTACGGTATCCGGGAGTTACACGATCTCATGGTCTAAGGAAAGGATACTTGACATTGGAAAAACTCTAGCAAACGAACTACACGATCTTTATGCTATGTTTAGGATTGGGTCTTGTCCATCACATCATTCTCCTAATGATGTGATCTCGTTATCAATGACATCCAATGTCCATAGTCAGGAAACCATGACTATCTGTTGATCAACGAGCTAGTCAACTAGAGGCTTACTAGGGACATGTTGGTGTCTGTTATTCACACATGTATTACGATTTCCGAATAACACAATTATAGCATGAATAAAGACAATTATCATGAACAAGGAAATATAATAATAATCCTTTTATTATTGCCTCTAGGGCATATTTCCAACAGTCTCCCACTTGCACTAGAGTCAATAATCTAGTTACATTGTGATGAATCGAACACCCATGGAATTTTGGTGTTGATCATGTTTTGCTCTAGGGAGAGGTTTAGTCAACGGATCCGCTACATTCAGGTCCGTATGTACTTTACAAATCTCTATGTCTCCATCTTGAACATTTTCACGAATGGAGTTGAAGCGACGCTTGATGTGCCTTGTCTTCTTGTGAAACCTGGGCTCCTTGGCAAGAGCAATAGCTCCAGTGTTGTCATAGAAGAGCTTGATCGGCCCCGACGCATTGGGTATGACTCCTAGGTCGGTGATGAACTCCTTCACCCATATTGCTTCATGTGCTGCCTCCGAGGCTGCCATGTACTCCGCTTCACATGTAGATCCCTCCACGACACTCTGCTTGCAACTGCACCAGCTTACTGCCCCACCATTCAAAATATACACGTATCCGGTCTGTGACTTAGAGTCATCCAGATCTGTGTCGAAGCTAGCGTCGACGTAACCCTTTACGACGAGCTCTTCGTCACCTCCATAAACGAGAAACATGTCCTTTGTCCTTTTCAGGTACTTCAGGATATTCTTGACCGCTGTCCAGTGTTCCTTGCCGGGATTACTTTGGTACCTTCCTACCAAACTTACGGCAAGGTTTACATCAGGTCTGGTACACAGCATGGCATACATAATAGATCCTATGGCTGAAGCATAGGGGATGGCACTCATCTCTTCTTTATATTTTGCCGTGGTCGGGCATTGAGCCGAGCTCAATCTCATACCTTGCAAAACAGGCAAGAACCCTTTCTTGGACTGAGCCATTTTGAACTTCTTCAAAATCTTATCAAGGTATGTGCTTTGTGAAAGACCTATGAGGCGTCTCGATCTATCCCTATAGATCTTGATGCCTAATATATAAGCAGCTTCTCCAAGGTCCTTCATTGAAAAACTCTTATTCAAGTAGGCCTTAATGTTGTCCAAGAGTTCTATATCATTTCCCATCAAAAGTATGTCATCTACATATAATATGAGAAATGCTACAGAGCTCCCACTCACTTTCTTGTAAACGCAGGCTTCTCCATAAGTCTGCATAAACCCAAACACTTTGATCATCTCATCAAAGTGAATGTTCCAACTCCGAGATGCTTGCACCAGCCCATAAATGGATTGCTGGAGCTTGCATACCTTGTTAGCATTCTTAGGGTCGACAAAACCTTCCGGCTGCATCATATACAGTTCTTCCTTAAGATAACCGTTAAGGAATGCCGTTTTGACGTCCATTTGCCATATCTCATAATCATAGTATGCGGCAATTGCTAACATGATTCGGACGGACTTCAGCTTCGCTACGGGAGAGAACGTCTCATCGTAGTCAACCCCTTGAACTTGCCGATAACCCTTAGCGACAAGTCGAGCTTTATAGATGGTAACATTACCATCCGCGTCCGTCTTCCTTTTAAAGATCCATTTGTTTTCTATCGCTCGCCGATCATCGGGCAAGTCTGTCAAAGTCCACACTTTGTTTTCATACATGGATCCTATCTCGGATTTCATGGCTTCAAGCCATTTGTTGGAATCTGGGCCCGCCATCGCTTCTTCATAGTTTGAAGGTTCACCGTTGTCTAACAACATGATTTCCAAGACAGGGTTGCCGTACCACTCTGGTGCGGAACGTGTCCTTGTGGACCTACGAAGTTCAGTAGTAACTTGATCTGAAGTTTCATGATCATCATCATTAACTTCCCCTCCAACCGGTGGAGGCACCACAGAAACATTTTCTTGAGCTGCGCTACTCTCCGGTTCAAGAGGTAATACTTCATCAAGTTCCACTTTCCTCCCACTTACTTCTTTCGAGAGAAACTCTTTCTCCAGAAAGAGTCCGTTCTTGGCAACAAAGATCTTGCCTTCGGATCTTAGGTAGAAGGTATACCCAATGGTTTCCTTAGGGTATCCTATGAAGACGCATTTTTCCGACTTGGGTTCGAGCTTCTCAGGTTGAAGTTTCTTGACATAAGCATCGCATCCCCAAACTTTTAGAAACGACAGCTTAGGTTTCTTGCCAAACCATAATTCATACGGTGTCGTCTCAACGGATTTAGACGGGGCCCTATTTAAAGTGAATGTAGCTGTCTCTAGAGCGTATCCCCAAAATGATAGCGGTAAATCGGTAAGAGACATCATAGACCGCACCATATCCAACAGAGTGCGATTACGACGTTCGGACACACCGTTACGCTGAGGTGTTCCAGGCGGCGTGAGTTGTGAAACTATTCCACATTTTCTTAAGTGTGTGCCAAATTCGTGACTCAAGTATTCTCCTCCATGATCTGATCGTAGAAACTTGATTTTCCTGTCACGTTGATTCTCAACCTCACTCTGAAATTCCTTGAACTTTTCAAAGGTTTCAGACTTGTGTTTCATTAAGTAGATATATCCATATCTACTCAAATCATCAGTGAGGGTGAGAACATAACGATAGCCACCGCGAGCCTCAACACTCATTGGACCGCACACATCAGTATGTATGATTTCCAATAAGTTGGTTGCTCGCTCCATTGTTCCTGAGAACGGAGTCTTGGTCATCTTACCCATGAGGCATGGTTCGCACGTGTCAAATGATTCGTAATCAAGAGACTCTAAAAGTCCATCTGCATGGAGCTTCTTCATGCGTTTGACACCTATGTGACCAAGGCGGCAGTGCCACAAGTATGTGGGACTATCATTATCAACTTTACATCTTTTGGTATTCACACTATGAATATGTGTAATATTACGTTCGAGATTCATTAAGAATAAACCATTGACCATCGGAGCATGACCATAAAACATATCTCTCATATAAATAGAACAACCATTATTCTCGGATTTAAATGAGTAGCCATCTCGTATTAAATGAGATCCTGATACAATGTTCATGCTCAAACTTGGCACTAAATAACAATTATTGAGGTTTATAACTAATCCCGTAGGTAAATGTAGAGGTAGCGTGCCGACGGCGATCACATCGACCTTGGAACCATTCCCGACGCGCATCGTCACCTCGTCCTTCGCCAGTCTCCGTTTATTCCACAGCTCCTGCTGTGAGTTACAAATATGAGCAACGGCACCGGTATCAAATACCCAGGAGTTACTACGAGTACTGGTAAGGTACACATCAATTACATGTATATCAAATATACCTTTGGTGTTGCTGGCCTTCTTGTCCGCTAAGTATTTGGGGCAGTTCCGCTTCTAGTGACCCTTCCCTTTGCAATAAAAGCACTCCGTCTCAGGCTTGGGTCCTTTCTTTGACTTCTTCCCGGTAGTTTGGTTGCCGGGCGCGGCAACTTCCTTGCTGTCCTTCTTGAAGTTCTTTTTACCCTTGCCCTTCTTGAACTTAGTGGTTTTATTTACCATCAACACTTGATGTTCCTTCTTGACTTCCACCTCTGCTGATTTCAGCATAGCAAATACTTCAGGAATGGTCTTTTCCATCCCCTGCATATTGAAGTTCATCACAAAGCTCTTGTAGCTTGGTGGAAGCGACTGGAGGATTCTGTCAATGACCGCATCATCCGGGAGATTAACTCCCAGCTGAGTCAAGCGGTTATGTAACCCAGACATAGTGAGTATGTGCTCACTGACAGAACTATTTTCCTCCATCTTACAGCTGAAGAATTTGTCGGAGACTTCATATCTCTCGACCCGGGCATGAGCTTGGAAAACCATTTTCAGCTCTTCAAACATCTCATATGCTCCGTGTCTCTCAAAACGCTTTTGGAGCCCCGGCTCTAAGCTGTAAAGCATGCCGCACTGAACGAGGGAGTAGTCATCAGCACGTGTCTGCCAAGCGTTCATAACGTCTTGGTTCTGTGGGACGGGTGGATCACCTAGCGGTGCTTGCAGGACATATTCTTTCTTGGCAGCTATGAGGATGATCCTCAGGTTCTGGACCCAGTCCGTATAGTTGCTGCCATCGTCTTTCATCTTGGTTTTCTCTAGGAACGTGTTGAAGTTGAGGACTACGTTGGCCATTTGATCTACAAGACATATTTGCAAAGGATTTAGACTAAGTTCGTGATAATTAAGTTCATCTGATCAAATTATTAATGAACTCCCACTTAGATTAGACATCCCTCTAGTCATCTAAGTGTTACATGATCCGAGTCGACTAGGCCGTGTCCGATCATCACGTGAGATGGACTAGTCATCGTCGGTGAACATCTTCATGTTGATCGTATCTTCCATATGACTCGTGTTCGACCTTTCGGTCTCTGTGTTCCGAGGCCATGTCTGTACATGCTAGGCTCGTCAAGTTAACCCTAAGTGTTTTGCATGTGTAAAACTGTCTTACACCCATTGTATGTGAACGTAAGGATCTATCACACCCGATCATCACGTGGTGCTTCGAAACGACGAACTTTAGCAACGGTGCACAGTTAGGGGAGAACACTTCTTGAAATTGTTGTAAGGGATCATCTTATTTACTACCGTCGTTCTAAGTAAACAAGATGCAAAACATGATAAACATCAAATGCAATCAAATAATAATAGTAGTGACATGATATGGCCAATATCACACAGCTCCTTTGATCTCCATCTTGGGGCTCCATGATCATCTTGTCACCGGCATGACACCATGATCTCCATCATTGTGTCTCCATGAAGTTGCTCGCCAACTATTACTTCTACTACTAAGGCTAACGCGTTTAGCAATAAAGTAAAGTAATTTACATGGCGTTTCTCAATGACACGCAGGTCATACAAAAAATATAGATAACTCCTATGGCTCCTGCCGGTTGTCATACTCATTGACATGCAAGTCGTGATTCCTATTGCAATAGCATGAACATCTCATACATCACATATAGATCAATCATCATTCATCACGACTTTGGCCATATCATATCACAAAGCACTTGCTGCAAAAACAAGTTAGATGTCCTCTAATTGTTGTTGCATGTTTTACGTGGCTGAAGTAGGGTTCTAGCAAGAACGTTTTCTTACTTACGTGAAAGCCACAACGTGATTTGTCAACTTCTATTTACCCTTCATAAGGACCCTTTTCATCGAATCCGCTCCAACTAAAGTGGGAGAGACAGACACCCGCCAGCCACCTTATGCAACTAGTGCATGTTTGTCGGTGGAACCGGTCTCACGTAAGCGTACGTGTAAGGTTGGTCCGGGCCGCTTCATCCCATAATACCGTTGAAGCAAGAAAAGACTAGTAGCGGCAAGAAAGTTGACAACATCAACGCCCACAACGAATTGTGTTCTACTCTTGCAAGAGAACTACGCATAGACCTAGCTCATGATGCCACTGTTGGGGAACGTTGCAGAAAACAAAAAATTTCCTACGGTTTAACCAAGATCCATCTAGGAGTTCATCTAGCAACGAGTGATTGGATTGCATCTACATACCTTTGTAGATCACGCGCGGAAGCGTTCAAAGAACGGGGATGAGGAAGGCGTACTCGACGTGATCCAAATCACCGGAGATCCTAGCGCCGAACAGACGGCACCTCCGTGTTCAACACACGTACGGTCAGCGTAACGTCTCCTTCTTCTTGATCCAGCAAGAGGGAAGGAGAGGTTGAGGAAGATGGCTCCAGCAGCAGCACGACGGCGTGGTGGTGATGGAGCTGCAGTACTCCGTCAGGGCTTCACCAAGCGCTATGGAGGAGGAGGAGGTGTTGGAGAGGGAGAAGGAGGCAACCAAAGGCGTGGGAGAAAAGCCCTCCTTCCCTCACTATATATAGGAGGGCCAAGGGGGGGGCGCCGGCCCTAGGGTGGGGCGGCAGCCAAGGGAGGTTTCCCTCCCCCCCCAAGGCACCTAGGAGGTGCCTTCCCCTCCTAGGACTCTTCCCCCTTGAAACCCTAGGCGCATGGGTCTCTTGGGGCTGGTGCCCTTGGCCCATGTAGGCCAAGGCGCACCCCCTACAGCCCATGTGGCCCCCCGGGACAGGTGGCCCCACCCGGTGGACCCCCGGGACCCTTCCGGTGGTCCCGGTACAATACCGATGACCCCGAAACTTGTCCCGATGGCCGAAACAGGACTTCCCATATATAAATCTTTACCTCCGGATCATTCCGGAACTCCTCGTGACGTCCGGGATCTCATCCGGGACTCCGAACAACATTCGGGTTACTGCATATACATATCCCTACAACCCTAGCGTCACCGAACCTTAAGTGTGTAGACCCTACGGGTTCGGGAGATATGTAGACATGACCGAGACGACTCTCCGGTCAATAACCAACAGCGGGATCTGGATACCCATGTTGGCTCCCACATACTCCACGATGATCTCATCGGATGAACCACGATGTCGAGGATTCAAGCAACCCCGTATGCAATTCCCTTTGTCAATCGGTATGTTACTTGCCCGAGATTCGATCGTCAGTATCCCAATACCTCGTTCAATCTCGTTACCGGCAAGTCACTTTACTCGTACCGTAATGCATGATCCCATGACCAGACACTTAGTTACTTTGAGCTCATTATGATGATGCATTACCGAGTGGGCCCAGTGATACCTCTCCGTCATACGGAGTGACAAATCCTAGTCTTGATCCGTGTCAACCCAACAGACACTATCGAAGATACCTGTAGTGCACCTTTATAGTCACCCGGTTACGTTGTGACGTTTGGTACACCCAAAGCACTCCTACGGTATCCGGGAGTTACACGATCTCATGGTCTAAGGAAAGGATACTTGACATTGGAAAAACTCTAGCAAACGAACTACACGATCTTTATGCTACGTTTAGGATTGGGTCTTGTCCATCACATCATTCTCCTAATGATGTGATCTCGTTATCAATGACATCCAATGTCCATAGTCAGGAAACCATGACTATCTGTTGATCAACGAGCTAGTCAACTAGAGGCTTACTAGGGACATGTTGGTGTCTGTTATTCACACATGTATTACGATTTCCGAATAACACAATTATAGCATGAATAAAGACAATTATAATGAACAAGGAAATATAATAATAATCCTTTTATTATTGCCTCTAGGGCATATTTCCAACAGAGTGGGCCAAGCTAATCAATGCCCCAAAGGAATATGAAGATGACTTGGATGTGTATGCCACCAAGAACAAAGACCACGACTCAATGGCAAACATGTACAAGGAGATCCTTGATAAGGCTTTAGAAACACATAAGTTTGGATATGTACACTATATGTTGTCTGGTCTGCCTACCATTAACTGGATCTTAAGGCACACATTGCTACCCAAGTCAGGAGATCACAAGATGATCCGAGGGCACTCCATCAACATGCTACAAATTTTTGATGTCCCCTAGAAGTTCAAAGTTATGAGCTTGATTGTAGAAACGATCAAAAGGACTGCTGCTGATCAAAAGAGGAGTTGTGGATATGCTCCACACATTCAGGAGCTCATCAACTCTAAAATGGGCACAGGGACTTACTTGCTGGACAAGGAGCATCTACCTCTATATCCTGAGTTTGAAGACAACACTGTTGTGATGAATGATGAAGAACCATCATCACCTCAAGTCCAGGAGAAGAGAGCCAAGGAAAAGGCTGAGAAAGCTGGCCAAATGCCAAGTGTTGAAGAGGCATCTCGAGTCTTCCTGAAGAGCAAGCAAGATCAGTTAGGCTATCTGATTCAAGCTACACTGAGGATTAAGAAGGGCTTGGCCACCCCGACTCAGAATCAGGAGAGCCTGGAGAGGATGGTGGAAACAAAATTCTATGATCTTGATCTGAAGGTGACTGAGATTCAGACTGCAGTTGATCAGCTTCAGGAGGAAGCAAAGGAGAGGAGAGGAAAAGCAACCACTGATGCTTTTAAGTGTGTGCCACGAGGTCCAAGGTCTGCTGCAGTGCCAGTCTCAGATGCTAGAGCTTCAGTGTCAGCACCAGCAGCTACAGCTCCAGTGCCACACCTCCAGCACCCACTCCATCAGCTCCAACTACTTCATCGGAAGCCTTCGTCCTTGGAGTTCTATCTACACCACCTCCCAAAGGCCAAGCCTGAGAGACGTATAGCACTATGCATTTTCAAACTTTTTGGTAACTTGTTGCCAAAGGGGGAGAAATATGTATAGATCATAGGCTTTGAGAGAGTGTCTCTTGCTTTTTATCTCTCTTGCTATTTTGGTTGAACTACTTTATTGTGTGCTTGTGTGAGATACTTTGTGTCCTTGTGAGATACTTATATGATCATGTGGTTGATCATATGCTACCTTAATGTTTGGTTGAATGATGCTATCCTTTATATTCCATATATGATCATTCACTTGCTTGGTGATGAGTGCATGCTTTTAATTTCTATCATTTTGAGCGATCCACCAAGATGTATGTGACATGGAAGAGTAACCCATGATCTTAATCGATTGTGCATTTGCATTCAAAAGCAAATTTTAAATAATGCACAAATTTAGGGGGAGCTCTTGCTTATCACATACTTCTCAAAGCGACGATGTTTTTCAATCTTATAATCATTTGTCGAAGCTTTGGTCTATATGTTGTCATCAATTACCAAAAAGGGGGAGATTGAAAGTGCAACTATCCCTGGGTGGTTTTGGTAATTCCTAACAACATATAGCTCATTGAGCTAATGCTACTTGAAGATAAATATTTCAAAAAAGCTCAATGATTGGCATGGCATGGATTAGAAAGTGGACCCCTCAAAATGCTAAGGACAAAAGGATTGGCTCAAGCTCAAAGCACAAGACTCTACATTTCATTTTTAGTGATCCAAGATCACATTGAGTCCATAGGAAAAGCCAATACTATTAAGAGGGGATGAGGTGTTGCTTAATGAGGTTCTTGCTCAAAGTGCTTAGTGATATGCTCCACAACCCTCAACCACTTTCTCATATCCAAATATATCCCAAACCAAAAGTCAAACTCGGCCCCACCGATTTGATCTATCCGGCGCCACCGAGTTCACTTGACATAGCCACTGCCACAAACCCTAGTCTTTTCGGCCCACCGATAGGGATCTCGGTCTCACCGAGATGGGATTGTAATCTATCTATTTCCCTTCGTAACGTTTCGGTCCAACCGAGATGAGCGATCGGTCCCACCGAGATTGCAATGCAAACTCTTTGTTTCCCTTTCGTAACGTTTCGGTCCTACCGGGAGAGCGAATCGGTCCCACCGAGATTGCCTGACCAACTCTCTGGTTAGTCTATTACCAAAATCGGTCTCACCGAGTTTGTGTAATCGATTTCACCGAGATTATGTTATGCCCTAACCCTAATGATATTGGTCCCACCGAGTTGACAAGTCAGTCCCACCGAAAACCCTAACGGTCACATTATGAACTAAATCGGTCTGACCGAGTTGTATGATTCGGTCCCACCGAGTTTGGTGATTTGTGTGTAACGGTTAGATTTTGTGTGGAGGCTATATATACCCCTCCAACCTCTCTTCATTCATGGAGAGAGCCATCAGAACATGCCTACACTTCCAACATACATTTTCTGAGAGAGAACCACCTACACTTGTGTTGAGGTCAAGATACTTCATTCCAACCACATAAATCTTGATTTCTAGCCTTCCCCAAGTTGCTTTCAACTCAAATCATCTTTCCACCAAATCCTATCCTATGAGAGAGAGTTGAGTGTTGGGGAGACTATCATTTGAAGCACAAGAGTAAGGAGTTCATCATCAACACACCATTTGTTACCTCTTGGAAAGTGGTGTCTCCTAGATTGGTTAGGTGTCACTTGGGAGGCTCCGTCAAGATTGTGGGGTTGAACCAAGGAGTTTGTACGGGCAAGGAGATCGCCTACTTCGTGAAGATCTACCCTAGTGAGGCAAGTCCTTCGTGGGCGATGGCCATGGTGGGATAGACAAGGTTGCTTCTTCGTGGACCCTTCGTGGGTGGAGCCCTCCATGGACTCGCGCAACCGTTACCCTTCGTGGGTTGAAGTCTCCATCAATGCGGATGTATGATAGCACCAACTATCGGAACCACGCCAAAAATCTTCGTGTCTACATTGCGTTTGCTCCCTCCAAACTCCTCCATTTTACCTTCATATGCAATTGCGATAGCACCACAACAATGAGACTATCATTTGAAGCACAAGAGCAATGAGTTCATCATCAACACATCATTTGTTAGCTCTTGGAGAGTGGTGTCTCCTAGATTGGTTAGGTGTCACTTGGGAGGCTCCGTCAAGATTGTGGAGTTGAACCAAGGAGTTTGTACAGGCAAGGAGATCGCCTACTTCGTGAAGATCTACCCTAGTGAAGCAAGTCCTTCGTGGGCGATGGCCATGGTGGGATAGACAAGGTTGCTTCTTCGTGGACCCTTCGTGGGTGGAGCCCTCCGCGAACTCGCGCAACCGTTACCCTTCATGGGTTGAACCACGCTAAAAATCTCCGTGTCTACGTTGCGTTTGCTCCCTCCAAACTCCTCCATTTTACCTTCATATGCAATTGTTTTACATTCCGCTGCTATACTCTTAGAATTGCATGTGTAGGTTGTTTTCTTGACTTGTGCTGAGTTGCTAAAATCTGCCAAGAATTAAAATTGGGAAAAGGCTAGATTTTTATTTGGTCAAGTAGTCTAATCACCCCCCTCTAGACATACTTTCGATCCTACAGTATTGTATTATTGTCATCGAGGATAAAAAGATGGGGTTTACATCATATTGCTTGAGTTTATTCCTCTACATCATGTCATCTTACTTAAAGCGTTACTCTGTTCTTCATGAACTTAGTACTCTAGATGTAGGCAGGAGTCAGTCGATGTGTGGAGTAATAGTAGTAGATGCAGGCAGGAGTCGGTCTATTTGACACGGACATGATGCCTATATTTCATAATCATTGCCTTGGACATCGTCATAACTTTGCGCTTTTCTATCAATTGCTCGACAGTAATTTGTTCACCCACCGTATTATTGGCTATCTTGAGAGAAGTCTCTAGTGAAACATATGGCCCCTAGATCTATTTTCCATCATATAAGTTTCCAATCTACTATTTTGTAATCTTTTACTTTCCGATCTATAAACCAAAAAACCTCAAAAACATTTACTTTATCTTTTGTTTAGTTTTATCTATCTTTATCGGGTCTCACTTTTGCAAGTGACCTTGAAGGGATTGACAACCCCTTTATCGCGTTGGATGCAAAGTGTTTGATTGTTTGTGCAGGTATTGGTGATTTGTGCGTTGTCTCCTATTGGATTGATACCTTGGTTCTCTAACCGAGGAAAATACTTATCTCTACTTTGCTGCATCACCCTTTCCTCTTCAAGGGAAAAACCAACGCAAACTCAAGAAGTAGCACGCGACTTCATTGGTCTGTGTAGCAAGGGAGTGAGGTCGTGGGAACGGGCGGTTCCGCGTGGTCCGCTCGATTTCGAGAGACCGCTTGGGATGAATAATCAGGGAATATGCCATTCCCTTGAATCGGTTGGTTCCGGTTCCTTCGACGATCCAAACGAGGAATGGGCTTCGGGAAGGACCCAACCCGTGCCGTTCCACTTGATGACAGAAACCAAACACACCCTTAATTGGCATACCGGAGATTGGCGCAAACCCCAGACTTTCTCATCATAAGACTGTTACTTTGCACTCTATTTTGTGACTTCAAGGCATCTTCTGAGCTTTAGTTTGTCAGGGTCTAACACAAAGGCCGGGGACATCGGCGGCAACAAGCGTGTGGCATCGGGGGATCGAGAAACATGCAAGATGGAACATGGGAATTGGGCATCCGTGCAAGTTCATGAGATGGTTTAGGTAGACTCTGGCAACTGGGCTGGCAAGGCGTCCCGGCCCTGTGATAAGTAAGGCTTGGTTCGAATTTTCCCATGTCTGGCTAAGTCGGTTTGACTCGGGTTGATTCAACCCTTGCCGGTTGTTGGTGCCATCCGTCACCGTTTGAAGCTTCTTCTGTCTTCTGTATCTAGTCACTTCTTCTTGCTCCTTCACAACCCCAATCCTTTTTGTTGGGTTGCATGTACGTGAATGTATATATTTATACTATATTTTTCTAGAAAAGTCAAAAAACTGTGTTTTTAATCTGGTTTTAACCGAGAAAATAGAATCAGGAAATACTTCTCAAATCGCTAGAAATTCCGATTTCCCACATTTGTAACCCTAAGCCCCCTTGCTACGCTGCAACCATTTCGCAGCACCAACCATCAGTGACAGAATCTCACCAAAAATACCACCGCTGACAGCGAGGCCCCACCGTGCAGTTACCAGTGGCTCACCGTAGACCAGGTGCAGGCAGCCACCAACTACCACCCTCCCCCCACCTTTCCGTCCCATAATTCATTCCAATCACTCACACGCACCGACCCACACCGGAGCAAACGGCCAACAAACACCGCACGCTCGCTCGCGCGCACACCGAAGCAGTGGAAAGAGAGGAGCGGACAGAAAAGCCTGGAAAGCCAAAAAAGAATTCACCAGCACAAAGGGGAAAGGAGAGAGAGAGGCGAGGCGAGGCTAGGGTTTCGTCCAATTCCGCCATGGATTCCGGTGACGCGTGGGGCCGCTCCTCCTCCACCTCCTCCTCCGCCGCCGCCGCGAGGCGCCTGCAGTCCCGCTACGGTACGATCGATCGATCGGCTGATTTCGCCTTTTTAATTCGACGTTGGGGCTGATGCGTGATTTCGCTGTGGTCGCACGTCAGATCTGTACATGGGGTTCGACGACGCGGACGCCGGCGGGGACGAGGTGGAGGCGCGCGGGGCGGAGGCCTACAACTGCCCCTTTTGCGGCGAGGACTTCGACTTCGTCGGGCTCTGCTGCCACATCGACGACGAGCACGCCGTCGAGGCCAAGAGCGGGGTATGTCGCCTCGCCCTTTCTGATGATTCGCTTGGTCGGGTCCCGTTTGAGCCCTTGAGATAATTTTAGCCGAAATGGGACATTTTACGCCAAGTATTGTTAGGATGCGTCACGCTTGAGGACGGAAATGTTGATAATGGTGCAATTAAGGAACCCATACGTTTTAGTGGTTCGGAAAATCCATTGTTCTTGTAATTTTGATATGGAATAGGTTTACTGCTTTGTAGATTGCTGAAAAGATGAGATTCTTGAATGTTCTGCTGGAGAATTCTTGTTTTTCTGTGGTAGTTCGGGTTGGAAATGTAGAAATCAAGTTCCCTTTTGGGTGGCTGCGTTGGAACACTTTAGGAACCTGCTCCCTTGACAGAGAGTTTCTTTATGGTGTCGCTGGTTGGAATTGCGGGATGTGGTTGGCCTCTGGCGTTCCTACAGGAGTCTTTATGGCTCTTGGGAATTTTTCCTTTGGTCAGTTTGGTTTTGGAATGTAGTTCCCTTGGGTTGTAGGAGTATTAGGTATTGTTGGTTCTCGAGTTGAGTTATGCAACTAGCTGAAACAGTTTTGTGTTATGGCTGGCCAATAAGATTGTCAGTACACAGTGGAGAATATGCTCAAAGCTTAATACACTAATCCGAATCGAAGAAATAAACATCAAATGTAGGTTTGTTGAATTTAAATTTTATCATCAAATAATCATGACATCACCGAAATTCCTCACTTTCTCCTAATATTAGCAATGAAAGTGTGAAGTGGTAACTTCTCAACAACAACCATCAACTTTGGTAAAATTCTTACCATATAGCTGACTCGGTCTCAAATATAAGGCGTGCCGTTTTTTGAGATATATCTTTGACTAATCAGTTATTATTTTTGGATTAACTTATACGAAATCGGTATTATTCAAAAGTTCATTTCAACATGATTCCAACAATCTCATTTTTGAATCACACAATCCACATATGGTTGACCAATTAGATTCTTGATCAAAGATAATCTTGAGAAACATGTGCTATATTTTAGGACCGAAGAAGTATCTCAGCTAGTCAAATATATTTACTAATACTGAATTTGGAAAGAAAAGAAGTTGCTTGAATCAAGAAAATCTCGTATAGCTACAGGCCACTGCTCGCCTCCCCTGCTACACGGCCTCTGGATGCCAACGTGTTGTGCGGCACGCGATGACGAGAGAGGGGTTCAACACAGGCTAGCTGTTGGGCGGGCCATAGGCACTAAGGCCCAAGCGCCGCTTGCATTGCCCAGAACTGTGTAGGCAATGCCACATGTATTAACATGATCTCTTTTGTGATTATCTCCCATGATTGCTTTGCTTATGCATATATGCCTTTTTCCTGGAAAAATCAGAGGCTAGGCTGTCGAAGCCCACCTGATAGATTCGCTACTGGCTATACAAGTTCCTTTTTAGAATTTCTCTTTACAAAATTTTAGTTTCCTGTTCTTAGTCTCGGGCCCTCTTAGGTGCCATGTATTATTCCTCTCTTCAGTTTGAGTAATTGTTTTTCTTGTTAAGAACTCAAGTTCTAAGCTCTCTGAATTGTAGAAGATCATCCTTCTCCTTCAAAGTAGGGCGTGCATTATTAAATATGTTATGTTGTTTGAGATATAGTTGCTAGGCTAGCTATGTTCGTTAGTTGAGAGTTTGGATACATGGTTCTTGCACATTTCATTGAGTAAAAGTTGTGTCACACTGATTAATTTGTGTGTGGTGCGGAGTAGAGTTATCTATAGAATAAAAAGAGTGGTACTTAACTTTTTATGGTTCGCGATTGCTACCTGGTTTTCTACATTGGGACTCACATTTACTGTTTAGGGACACTAGAGAGTTAAGTTTCTTGTTTTATTATTACACTTAGAATATAAATTAATGCGTGTTTTGCTGGGTTACCTTGAGTTTACTTGGACTGTAAGCCTAGAGAGAGTTAAACTAAAACGTACTCCCTCTGTCCTTCAAAAAACGTCTTATATTATGGGACAGAGGGAGTAGTTCATTTTTACCTGTATTAGGCATAATTGGCAGTTTAGTTTTCTTTTCTTGTAGGACTTCATTGTGACACCGTGCTCACCTTGTGTCCTTGCTTGTGTGAGCATAACTGTTTGATGAATTCAAATAATAAGCACTCATGGAATTTTATGAACTAACCTTTCAGGTATGCCCCATCTGTGCTACAAGGGTTGGGGTGGACTTGATAGGCCACTTGACAATGCAGCATGGAAGTTACTTCAAGATATCCTTTTTTTTATTCACACTGTACTGCTGCCAATGAGTACTAGTGACTTTACCATATTACAATGTGTCCTCTTCAGAATACATGGTTTCTATTGGAAGACAATTTATTCATTGCTTTCCTTAATGAAGAATACATGCAACGCAGGCGCAGAGTCCGAAAAGTATCTTCCGGGTCCCATTCTTTGCTGTCTTTGTTGAGAAAGGATTTAAGAGACGGCAGTTTGCAGTCCTTTCTTGGTGGATCATCCTATGTATCTAATCCTCCCGCTGCAGCCCCTGATCCATTTTTGCAATCTTTAATTTGTAGTTTGCCTGTGGCTGAACCATCGAAAGATTTTCGTTCCGACTCATCTGACAAAACATTTTTGCTAAATAAATTCCCAGATGAAAAGGTCGTAGAGAGGTATGTCACCTCAAGCTTTGTTCTTTCTGCCGCCTCACTCCGCTCCTTCTTTGCCACGATACTACTATCTCTGCTCAGTGGATGATAGATTTCCACATTCTACATTGTGCGCTGTCCTTGTGCATAGCCAGTACCGCTTTTTATGCCCTCTAAGCATGCATAAAATGGCAAAGCCTTGATGCCAATTAGTTTTTGTCATTGTTATCAATTGTATAGTACATTGTCTGTTATGGTTACGTGGTTACCTTTTTGACGTATTACTTGTCCCTTTTACGCTGTTAGTATGAGCATGATTTATTCTTTAATCTGCTTGGCATCATTTGATTTTGAAGATATTTGTCCAAGAAAACACTAGCTTTAACTTAATCATGTGCCGTATATCATAATAGTCTACCCATCCGTATGTTTCATACTGATGATTAATGTTATGTGCCTTATGGTTTTTGATGATTTGTTGCTCATCAGAATTTTTAAATCATTTCTCAGTACCAAATGTAGGCAAGTTGTACCTTTTGAGTTTTGAAATGTATGTTTTGCTGTAGTTTAATAGTTCTTGTTATCAAATATTTGATTGAATGTCTGTGGTGAATTTACAGAGCTGAAACATCTCTGTCCGAGAAGGATCAGAAGGAGAGGGCTCAGAGGAGTGCATTTGCCCGTGGGCTTGTGCTTTCCACAATATTTGATGATGATACCATGTAAGGGAGATCGACTTTGATAGTGGTTGCATGACATAGTCCAGGGCGCTCAGCACAAGAGAATTTATCTAGAGCGCTGCAACCTTGTTCATGCAGCCACTGCCGCTCACAGGCGTTAACGACCAACCGGAGGTCCATCCAGTTATGAATGTATATGTATTTATGTATGCCTTGCCGAGAGCGCATCATGAGAATAGTGGAGGAAGGCCTTGTGTTGCAGCTTTCCACATGGAATAAATGGGGATACTATCCTTAGTGGCATTGTGCATATACAAAAGAGGGGCGAGCTACTCGTCATGTATTAGATTATATTCTGTTTCATCAATGTAATAAGTGTGTTGTAAACTCATCTCATCCTTAGTATGTGAGATTGCTTTGGTGCGTTCTGTATATATTCGATTGTGGTACATTTGACATTTGAGGAAAGGGAATGGAGTGACTTTAACATTTCTTGCTGTTTCAGATGTAAACTGAAATGAAATAGATTGGCCAATTAGTTTCTTATCTCTTGATGGTTAGTACATCTCATACTCATTCACCGCTTGGTTTCACGTGTTGGGTCTCCACCTGATAGCAAACTTGATAGATAGCATGCCAATCGAAGCTGTATATCTAATTGCAGCTTCTCTGTTATATATGCACCGGAACGAAATTCAGAGACTCGGCGACGAAGCTGTACATCTAACTGCAACTTCTCTGCTGTAGATTGAAACCTTACCTAGAAAAGCTGAACCTGATATTTACTAAAAGGGACGTGTTCACTACCAGGTCTATGCACCAGATGGAGAATGATGTGCATGGGGGCTAACTTTCAGTGGATTTGGAGGGCAAAAAATCCTTTGAAAATTCAAAAATTTCTTTGGCAGCCCTTTCAAAATGCTATACCTATTAGGTATGTGATGCAAAAGAAAAATGGCCTGGCAATAATGTTTGTTCGTTTTGTGATCACCATGAGTCGGTGCAACACCTTTTCTCCCATGCCCTGTAGCCATGTCCTAACAATGTGCGGCAATTCTATGCTTGGTGTTATGTTTACTTTCCAGTGGGAGCCATCTGCTGGGCCATTGGCTAGCTCGTGATAAGGCAAACCTTTTGAGAAGAAACTAAACAATCTCCCTTCGACATTGTGTGTTCTGTTTGGTCCCTTTTATTGTGGGTTTCCTGATAATGCATCCAACTCAATTCTTCTTTTCCTTCAGAGCTGTCCGTAACTTTGTATTTTCGTTATGCAAGTAAATGGAAAGGGGGTACCCGCACAAAATCTTGGATTGATATTTGTGCTGAGGTTTGGACCTGGCACATCCATTTAATTTCCCAATTGTTGCAACATGTCATTCGCCATTCTGTTTCTTTTTTTTTTTGCATTCTTTGGATTGTTTACCACATGTGTCACGTGGTTAATATGTCATTCACCGTTCAGGTTAATATGCCAGCTGCTGCTACATGGAGCAATGCTACGGGTAACAAGGCCCACCTTGTCTTGCTGATCTTGAGCCTTCTGCTGCTGTAATTCTATTCCCCTAGTCTCCTAGAATAATAAAAAAAACTGTTTTGCTAAAGCACATCTAGATTCTATGTCACTTGATTTTATACGGAGATTGGTGCGGGTGTTTTTTTCTTTGTTTTTATGCTTGATTGAGTCACCTAGATATGCAATAACTAGGGCACCATAGACATACATTCATGATCTCCCCGCATAAAAGAAAAGAAAAAGAAAAACCAACAGAATATGTGGGTAATACATGCATGCATGCATCGTCGACTCTGAAGTAATCATTGCATGGCTTGGAACTTCACACCCGCACCAATCATGAAATTAGTACTAGTGATATCATGAAAACAACTTGATAAACCAAACCAAACAATCTTTGATTGAGTCACCTAGAACATAGCACCGCTTTATTCAAAATCATGAAAACAACTTGATAAACCGAACCAAACAATCTATTCAGCGATGGTCCTTCCCCTCTTGCTTATCCCTCCCGTCCCGATTCGATCTTCAGTTGGAAAGCTTGTTGACGAACCTCTTCTTGGGCCTGATCTGGTTGCTGTGGCCGCACTTCTTCTTACGGCAGTTGGTGGACCTCAGGGGAAGCCGAGCGTAGCACCTGTGCCACACCACCACAGGTTAACAACAAAGATTCGGTCGATCATATGAACTCATGCATGCATGGGGTATATATGTACACGTACTTGCGGCAGACCATCTTCTTCTCGTTGTACTTGAGCGCCAGCTGCAGGAGATTGGGCTCCACGTTTAGGTAGCCTCCCCTGGTACCGCCGCGGAGGCGGAGCACCAGGTGCAGCGTCGACTCCTTCTGGATGTTGTAGTCGGCCAGGGTGCGCCCCTCCTCCAGCTGCTTCCCCGCGAAGATGAGCCGCTGCTGGTCCGGAGGGATCCCTGCAACAACCAACCAACAGTTTAGCATTAGCAATTTAGCATCGTCGATGTCGCCAACAGCCCAACACAGTGCGTACGGCAAGGCGGCCGCCGGCGAGCAGACGATCTCGAGCCAAGAAGATGAGATCAGTCGACGGCGGTGCGTACCTTCCTTGTCCTGAATCTTGGCCTTGACGTTGTCGATGGTGTCGCTGCTCTCGACCTCGAGCGTGATCGTCTTCCCGGTCAGGGTCTTGACGAAGATCTGCATCTTGGCGGGCTGAACGATCAACCGCTCCCTCGCTTCAGTTGTTTGATCGTCGTGGGGTAATGGGGTGGTGGTCGTCGTGGGCCGATCGCATTCTCGATCTCAGGTAAGGAAACCCGCTCGCTACGAAAGTAACCAACCCCAACGGGACATCTCCGACGTGGAGCGTAATTTTCGCGTGGGGTAAATGGAAACCGTAACCACGTTTATTTTTTATTCTTTTGAAATGCGAACCAACATGTTGCAACTTCACCTTTGGAGGATGAGCGCACAGTCGACCATGAATGCACCGAGCTCACCCGTCTCAAAGACGAGAACAACAGTTGTTCGATGAGCTCGAGGCGCTTCTAGAGGAGGAGGATGTCCCGCAAGTGCACATGGGTGGTTGAAGCACTCTCGTTAAAGTACAATCCTAGTTTAATATCATTCCCAACCAAATGTAGGGGAGGTGTCACAAGTCTTGTATGTGAGCTGACTATTTTGGTGTCTGCAAGAATTATGATGAGGATCACAAGTAATTGAGGGGTGAAATAATTTTTCTAAGACTAAGGCAGCGAATAAAGGACACAAAACAAAATAAATGTTGGTTTGTCTGCAATGGAGAAGTTAGACGCGAAGAGGTTGGCCGTGTAGGTCTTCGGACTGGGTCCTTAAATTAGACAACAAGCATATACTCGCCACACATAAACAACATAGTAATTAATCATCGAAGTAATCTCACAAATATCAACATATGGATTAGCCGATTAGGCACGAATAAATATCACTAATCCCATACATTTCCCACGCCTTGGGGAATTACTTGCGCATAAGAGAAGGATAACCACCGGACAACGAGATTATGCAAAGGAAAACCATCTCAATAATATCATAGATCGCATGTTGAATGATTAAACCAATCTCAATCTCTGGACCAAAGTTAGAATAGAGTTTACAAACCATAGCCTTACAAGTTGGAATCTCTCTCTACGACGATGTTATCGTTGGTGCAGAGGGAGCCGGAACATATCTAAGTGAAGCAATTCTCCTCCGGATCTCTCCTGTCTGCTCTAGTCGCGGTTCATGGTTGTCTTGTTGTTCTTCTCTATATGCCGTAAACAAAAAAAAATGCTCGTATAAGTGAGGGGGAGGCAGCGCTGCCTGGTACGAGGAGCGGTACAAGTGGCGATGCTCGTATCACACGCCGTCTTCTTCTCTGGATGTGCCAAATGAAGATCTTACCGATTGGAAACTTTATAAATCCTCTACTCTACTATCCAAATATATCTCCAAATCCTTCTAAAAGTCTTTGTTCATGAAAAACAAGGAAACAAGGCTTCTCTACTTTTGACAAATAATCGTTAGTGAAAAGGCAAAACCGACGAAACCCATGGTTAATCTGAGCAAAATACACTTGGAAAACTGTCATAAAATGGGAGGACAATGATGAGATGTTGGTGATGCCCTTCTCATCCTTAGACTCGGACTTCGACAACTATCTTAAGTGCAAGGATGAGTAGCAGTGGCGGAGCTTGACTAGGTTCTTTGGGTGGAGGTGGGGGGCGGGGAGGACGCAAATAGAATATATGAGCTAGTGCGGGGGCCAAACACATAAAATTTCATCTAAGCTCTCTCTCTAAAACATTTATGCCTGCATGTGCCAATCCTCGGGGCCACACCCCCCTAGCCATGCACTAAGCTTTGCCATTGATGAGTAGAGACCATGCGTTGTGTTTGCAGCAGTACGCCGACATCCTGATCTTTGGCCCACCGCCTCTTGCGAGACAAGTGACTATATGCCGCATTATGATTCTCATTGAGGGGGGTTGGGAGTGTGTTTTGGCCCCAGGTAGACGTGCCCTCAGCCGAGTGGCCTCGGACGTAACTTGTGTTCAAAGACTTGATGGTTCACGGGCTTATACAATTCACACCAGGTAGTGGTTTGTAGTTCTTATATGTTTTAAGTCGATGGTAGGTCTAGTATGATGTCAATTTGGTCTATGGCGTAGTAGGCTTGAACTGTTAGTTGTGGTATGTAAGATGCTAACGTCGTGAAAGTACCTAGTTTAAACATGTGTGTTCAAATGAGCCTGTATGCAAAAATGTTTGATTTTTAAGGGATTAAGTTTCAGAGGGTATGCTAGGTGAAAAAATGTTTAATCCTTTAAAAAATATAAAAAAATAGGATAGGAGGAGGAAGGTTTTGCACTTTTAAGATAAGGGTTCTGCTATACATGTCCTAAAAGGAATCTCTTCGAAGATAGCACTAGAGTGGTGAAGTATTACCATATCGTAAGGTAGAAGGTTTACTACCACAACGATGATGTGCATGTCGTATAGTGTCGGTTATAAATTATAACGTGTCTAATTTTTGAAAAAAAATATAGCAACGGAGATTTTTTTAGGACAAATACAATAGTATCATTCTTACATGCTAAGGGCGTCTACAACGCGGACGCTTAGCACAGACGCCATGACGAACAAATATCACTAATCCCATACATTTCCCACGCCTTGGGAATTACTCGCGCATGAGAGAAGGATAACAACCGGACAACGAGATTATGCAAAGGGAAACCATCTCAATAATATCATAGGTCGCATGTTGAATGATTAAACCAATCTCAATCTCTGGACCAAAGTTAGAAAAGAGTTTACAAACCGTAGCCTTACAAGTTGGAATCTCTCTCTACGACGATGTTATCATTGGTGCACAGGGAGCCGGAACATATCTAAGTGAAGCAATTCTCCTCCAGATCTCTCCTGTCTGCTCTAGTCGCGGTTCATGGTTGTCTTGTTGTTCTTCTCTGTATGTCGTCAACACAAAAATTGCTTGTATAGGTGAGGGGAAGGCAGCCCTGCCTGGTACAGGAGCGGTACAAGTGGCGATGCTCGTACCACACGTCGTCTTCTTCTCTGAATGTGCCAAATGAAGATCTTTCCAATTGGAAACTTTATAAATCCCCTACTCTATTATCCAAATATATCTCCAAATCCTTCTAAAAGTCTTTGTTCATGAAAAACAAGGAAACAAGGTTCCTCTGTTTTTAACAAATAACCGTCAGTGAAAAGGCAAACCAACGAAACCCATGGTTAATTAATCTGAGCAAAACACACTTGAAAACCGTCATAAAATGGGAGGACAGTGATGAGATGTTGTGGAGTCGGCCCATCACCAGTGACATAAGACTGCTCCCTCCAGTGTGGGCGGGCGGGTGGGTGGGTGGTGATGCCCTTCTCATCCTCATACTCAGACTTTGACAACTATCCTACGTGCAAGGATGACTAGCAGTGGCGGAGCTTGACCAGGTTCTTTGGGTGGGTGTGGGGGGGGGGGCGGGGCGCAAATAGAATATATGAGCTAGTGGGGGGCCAAACACATAAAATTTCATCTAAGCTCTCTCTCTAAAACATTTATGCCTGCATGTGTCAATCCTGGGGGCCACAGCCGCCTAGCCATGCACTAAGCTTCGCCATTGATGAGTAGAGACCATGCGTTGTGTTTGCAACAGTACGCTGACATCCTGATCTTTGGTTGTAACACCCTGGATATGATTTTCCCAATATGTACTCCAACTCTTGTCGTTTCCGGCCTTAAGTTATTTTATTTTCTCGGGTTCGGGTTTTTGTCTCCGTGTGTTGTTATCGTTGTCATGCATCTCATATCATATCATCATGTGCATTGCATTTGCATACGTGTTCATCTCATCCATTCGAGCATTTTCCCCGTTGTCCGTTTTGCATTCTGGCGCTTCGTTCTCTTCCGGTGGTCATTTCTACCTTTCTTTCGTGTGTGGGGATTAAACATTTCCGGATTGGACCGAGACTTGCCAAGCAGCCTTGGTTTACTACCGGTAGACCGCCTGTCAAGTTTCGTATCATTTGAACTTTGTTTGATGCTCCAACGGTTAACCGAGGGACCGAAAAGGCCTCGTGTGTGTTGCAGCCCAACACCCCTCCAAGTTGGCCCAAACCAACCAAAACCCTCTCCATCATCTAGAGCGTTCGATCACGATCGCGTGGCCGAAAACCGCACCTCATTTGGACTCTCCTAGCTCCTTCTATGCCTATATAAAGACCCCTCCGAAATTGCCCTTCTCCTTCCCCCGAAACCCTAGATCCATCCACCGCCGCCGCCGGACGTGTCCAGAGCGGACCGGACACATCCGCCCGCCGCCACCCGACCTACCGCGCGCCGCCACGTAAGCTCCCGCTGAGCCCCACTTCGCCGGATCCGCCGCGGGCCCGCAGGCCCATCCGCGGCCCCCTCCGCGCGCCACTGGGCCGCGCCTCCCGCGCCTCGCCCCGCCGCCTGGAAGCTCTCGCCGCCACCGCGGCTTCGCCCGCTCTCGCCGGCTGGCGCCACCGCGACCTGTAACACCCCGGATGTAACTTTCCCAATTTGTACTCCAACTCTTGCCGTTTCCGGCGTTAAGTTATTTTATTTTCTCGGGTTCGGGTTTTTGTCTCCATGTGTTGTTATCGTTGTCATGCATCTCATATCATGTCATCATGAGCATTGCATTTGCATACGTGTTCATCTCATGCATTCGAGCATTTTCCCCGTTGTCCGTTTTGCATTCCGGCGCTTTGTTCTCCTCCGGTGGTCATTTCTAGATTTCTTTCGTGTGTGGGGATTAAAAATTTCTGGATTGGACCGATACTTGCCAAGCGGCCTTGGTTTACTACCGTAGACCGCCTATCAAGTTTCGTATCATTTGGACTTCGTTTGATACTCCAACGGTTAACCGAGGAACCGAAAAGGCCTCGTATGTGTTGCAGCCCAACACCCCTCCAATTTGGCCCAAAACCCACCTAACTCTGCTCCATCATCAAGAGCGTTCGATCACGATCGCGTGGCCGAAAACTGCACCTCATTTGGACTCTCCTAGCTCCCTCTATGCCTATTTAAAGAACCCCTCCGAATCCGGATCTTCCTCTTCCCCGAAACCCTAAAAAATCGCCTCCGCGCGGCCGGACATTGTCCGCACCACGCCGGACACTCCGCCTCCGCCAACCGCCGCCTGCCACGTGGCAGATCGCCTCCACCGCCGCCCGCGGCCCGCCGGGCCCGAGGAAAGCCCCCGGGGCCTGGGTCTTCTCCGCCGCCACCCGACCTCCTCCTTCCTCCCGCGCCGCTCGCCGGATCCCCGCCGCCACTGCGCCGCCGCCCGCCATCGCCGCACGCCGCCGCCTCCGCCTCGGTCGCCGACCGGCCGCCGCCATCGTCCGCGGCCGCGCCGCCCTTGCCACCCCGACGCCGCACCCGCCGTCCCGTGCTTCGGCGAGAGCACGCCGGCGATCCCCATCGGCCTCCTCCGGCCGGCGAGCCCGCCAAGTCCGGCCATCCTCGACTTCCGTGCCGCTGCTACAGTGTTTTTCGCCGATCCAGATCTGGCCGTGAACAGTAACCCTAGGTTGATTTTTTTTCCACTAAGTCCTCGGATTTGCAGATCCAAGTGCTCCTGTTCATAGATGTTCATCGCATCGTAACTTCGCATCCGTAGATCCGATTCATGCATATAGCATATCAAAATGTTCATCTCAGAGAGTACATCATTTCATTCCATTACATCATTTTCATTTGAGTTCATCTTGATGCCCGAAATGCTGTTAGAAGAGGGCTACTTGGAGATAATTGTCAGATCTGACTCCATTTAGCTTTTGTCATTTTTGCCATGATTATTGTGTGCATGATATGCCCTGATGCTCTACATATGTTTTGTTAAGGGTTTTGTCATCTTTCCAGAGGTGCAACCCATGTATTTTTGTGATGTGTGTGGTGACTAGCACAAGCTTGCAAAGTGGTGCACTTGTAATTCTGATTTCAGGGACTTAGCATTTCCACTAAGTCCTTGAGCTGTTTATCTCATGATGCCATATGTTCATTTTTCCTAGTGATCCGTGCCTCTTTTGAGGATGATCAGTAAGGATGTTTTGTTAATATTGTAGTGCTCTATCCATCCATGTCTTTGTTTGCAATTATGGAGCACCCTAGCTTGAGTCAATCGAGCTCTACTTTTGCTACTTTGTGAATCTGGGCAGATTGTCAACTTGTTTGCAATTTTGCCGATGATGTTGTAGTTGATCCGTGCATGCTATGCTATTGTTCTTGCCATGTCTAGCTTGAATTTTGTGTATTATTGATGGGTGTATGCTTAGATTATCATGACTTGCTCCGTAGTGAGTGCATCGAGCTCGTAAACATGCCTACTTGAGTTATGTTTCAGCATGTGCCAGTTTTCACTAAGTCTGAAAACTGATTATGTTTTTGCTATGTTCACATGCTTGCAATTGTATTTTCTGATCCCTTTTGGCTCAAGGTCACTAAGGGACTTTTGTTAAGCTCTTTGAGTAGCTCCATGCCATGCTTTACTTTGCCATGTTCAGTTCCTGTAGCATGTAGTTTTGTTGCTCCGAAGAGTGCTACCTGATCTGAAATTCCAGACAAGTGTTAATTTCACTAAGTCTGAGATCTGTTTGCCATATGCATTTTTGCCATGCTTGTTTGAACCTGTTAATGGATGAATTGGCCGTAGCTCAGTGCTAGACTTTTGTTAAGCATCTTGAATGCATCCCTTCCATGTATTTTTTTGTCATGTTTGGGTGCTGTAGCTTGTTCATCTCATTGCATTTAGATGGCTACTTGCTGTAAATCGCAGAACGTGGTCATATTTGAATCGCTTGCCATTTCCAAACCGTAACTCCGATTCCGGCGTTCTTTATATCGTTTTCAAGCGATTTCATCTCATCTTTCCAGTGGTACACTTGGATTCCCAAGTTGAGGCCAGGTTCATGCATTTCCTGTCATATCTTGCATATGCATCCCGCATCGCATCCCGCATAGCATATCATTTGCATCTTTGAGACTTTGCACGTGGTTGATTGTGTCCTTGTTGCTATTTGTCTTGTTTGGGTAGAGCCGGGAGACGAGTTCGCTAACGAGGAGCCCGTTGAGTTTGCTTTCGAGGATCCAGTCAACTCTGACAACTGCAGGCAAGATGATCATACCCTCGAAATCACTACTATCTTTGCTATGCTAGATTTGCTCGCTCTTTTGCTATGCCAATGCTACGATGCCTACCACTTGCTTTCAAGCCTCCCAAATTGCCATGTCAAACCTCTAACCCACCATGTCCTAGCAAACCGTTGATTGGCTATGTTATCGCTTTGCTCAGCCCCTCTTATAGCGTTGCTAGTTGCAGGTGAAGATTGGAGGCCGTTCCTTGTTGGAACATTTATTTACTTGTTGGGATATCATTATATTATCTTGTTATCTTAATGCATCTATATACTTGGTAAAGGGTGGAAGGCTCGGCCTCTCGCCTAGTGTTTTGTTCCACTCTTGCCGCCCTAGTTTCCGTCATATCGGTGTTATGTTCCCGGATTTTGCGTTCCTTACGCGGTTGGGTTATAATGGGAATCCCTTGATTCAGGCCTTGAATAAAACTCCTCCAGCAATGCCCAACCTTGGTTTTACCAATTTGCCACCTAGCCTTTTCCCTTGGGTTCTCAGCGACTCAAGGGTCATCTATTTTAACCCCCCCCGGGCCAGTGCTCCTCTGAGTGTTGGTCCAACTAGAGCACCGTGCGGGGCCGTCCCTTGGCAACTTGGGTTACGTTGGCTCCCGTACGCTTAGCTTATCCGGTGTGCCCTGAGAACGAGATATGTGCAGCTCCTATCGGGATTTGTCGGCACAGCGGGTGGTGTTGCTGGACTTGTTTTACCATTGTCGGAGTTGTCTTGAAGTAACCGAGATACCGAGTCTGATCGGAACGTCGGAGGAGGTCTATTCCTTCGTTGACCGTGAGAGCTTGTCATGGGCTAAGTTGGGACTCCCCTGCAGGGATTTGAACTTTCGAAAGCCGTGCCCGCGGTTATGGGCAGATGGGAATTTGTTAATGTCCGGTTGTAGATAACTTGAACCTTAACTTTAATTAAAATGAATCAACTGAGTGTGTTACCAGTGATGGCCTCTTCTCGGCGGAGTCCGGGAAGTGGACACGGTGTTGGAGTAATGTTTGCGCAGGTTTGCCTCTAGTTTCTCGCTCGCGCTTTGCCTCCTCTTCTCGCTCTCTTTTGCGAATAAGTTAGCCACCATATATGCTAGTCGCTTGCTGCAGCTCCACTTATATTTACCCTTTACCTATAAGCTTAAATAGTCTTGATCGCGAGGGTGCGAGATTGCTGAGTCCCTGTGGCTCACAGATTACTATTACACCAGATCCAGGGCCTGATGATTCCGCTCCAGGAGACGCGCTTGAGCTCAAGTGGGAGTTCGACGAAGACTCTCAACGTTACTATGTTTCCTTTCCCTGATGATCAGTAGTGGTGCCCAGTTGGGGGTGAACGGGACCGTTGTCGCATGTTGGGTCTCTTTTATTTTGGCGCCGTAGTCGGGCCATGAGTGTTTGGATGATGTAATGTTATTTATGTACTTGATTGACGTGGCGAGTGTAAGCCAACTATGTTATCTCCCCTTTTTATCTATATTACATGGGATGTTGTGAAGATTGCCTAACTTGCGACATATGCCTTCAATGCGATTATGCCTCTAAGTCGTGCCTCGACACGTGGGAGCTATAGTCGCATCGAGGGTGTTACAAGTTGGTAATCAGAGCCTTCCCCGACCTTAGGAGCCCCATTGCTTGATCGTTTTTAGCGGCCGAGTTGTGTCTAGAAAAATGTTTTGAGTCTTAGGAATTATATATCGGAGAGTTTAGGAATTCTTTTTACTTCCCAGTCTCCTCATCGCTCTGGTAAGGCATCCTGACGTAGAGTTTTGACTCTTCTCTTCTCAAATTTCACTAATTTTTTTAGGATCACGCGGGTATCTTGGAATCGTTCCGATGGTTTTATGATGAGAACATTGTCTTGGTGCCTCCTGTCAGGGGTTTAGTGGAAGTGTCCCGGGGAGTTGAGCTCTGAGGTGTTGTCATCATAATTTTATCGTTGCAGTTCTGGAATACCTGAGTTTAGTACGCCGACATCGAAAATCTCTTTTATGCAGTTCGTTGGTGAGATAACCTCGACGCCACCCAGTACTGGGGCGGGAGTTCGGGAGTATCGCCATAACTTGTATAACGGATGCTTTTCGAAGGTTGAGGTAGATGGTTTCCGAAGGTTTCTTGGTTATGTGTTGAAGGATGGATACAGCTGGATGTAGGATTTGCTAGTTTTGGGTGAGATATTATGCTTCCCCTGTATCCCCAACACCTGATTGCATAACCGGAAAGGTTCGGGAGTTTCATAGGTGGAAATTCTAGTAGCTCTAGTTCTTCTTCCACGGATATTGGTTTGAGATTGGGATTTCTTACCGATTATTCGTTCTTGATCCGTACCTTGTTGATTTATTTCTCTACCTTAATTCTACGTGGCTTCTCAATTTATGGATATGTGACCATTTCAAGAGGAATGCATTCGTTCATTTTGTTCGGATGTGAAGACTATATGTTGCAATTTTCATTCCGTTGGATTCAGCTTCAATATTTGTCTGTCAATGTGCTAACGGTGGTCAACCTCTTCAGGATGGCTCCTCCAACGCGCACGACTCCGAATCCTGATCCGCCACCACCTCCACCTCCTCCGGAGGCATGGCAAGCTGTGATGGCCGCAACCAATGCAAACACACAGTTGATCATGCAAATTCTTCAAGAGCGCAATCAAGGCAACCAAGGGAATCAAGGCAACATTCAGAATCACTTTGCTTCACTCAACCAGTTCCTTGCTAACGGGCCAAAGACTTTCAGCATTGTGTTGAGGCAAACCGATGCTGACGATTTGGCTTGTGGATCTGTGCAAGCATTTCGAGTGCAGTAAACGTCAGGCCTGAGGACTTGTCAAGTTCGCTTCCTTCCAACTCAAGATCAAGCTGCAGAATGGTTCCAGCAGTACAAGGATTCCAGAGGTGGACGTGTTATCACTTGGGATGATTTCCGTCAAGATTTCCGAGCTCATCATATTCCCTCAGAGCGTGGTTGAAAGCAAGCGTGAGGAATTCCGCAATCTGAAGCAAGGCTCTTTGTCTGTCTATGACTACAACAAGTTGTTCCAGAAGCTCGCCCGCTTTGCCAAGCAGGAACGTTCCTGATGAGAAGAGGATATAACCAGTTCAGGGGTGGTCTCAGAGAAGAAATTCAGCTCGCTCTTGTCCTCTTTGAGCCCTTGAGATACGATGAGTTCTACAACATGGCACTGAAGCAAGAGGCTGCTCAGTTGAGGTGTGATGCTTCAAGAAGCGAGTCAGAGATGTTACTCCTTCTCCTCTACTCAAGTGGCCAAGCAGCAGAAGTTTTGGCTTCCTCCTCCTCCGTTTCGTCAGCCATATCAATAGAAGAGCAAAGGAGGCAGTGGATCTTCCCACCCACCCTACCCTGGCTTTCAGAACAAGACTTCGTCTCAAGCTCCAAGATCGAGTGCTCCATACCATCGTCCGCTTTCAGAGGTCACGTGCAACAAGTGCCAACAGAAGGGTCACTATGCCAACAAGTGTCTCAACCAGAGGCGTCTTCCTCCTCCTCCTGTGAGATCGGCAAGTACAGCTGTGGTCAAGCATAACCCCAAGCACGCCAAGGTTAACTTGTTGAATGCAGCCCAGGCAGAGGACTCATCAGATGTTATCATGGGTAACTTTCTAGTTAACTCTTTTCCCGCAAAATTCTTTTTGACACTGGTGCATCGCATTGTTTCATGTCAAGATCATTTGTTTCCAAGCATGACTTCGTTTCACAAATGTTGGGTAAACCTATGGGAGTGGTTTCTCCGGCTAAGTCTATGAGGGCTACTTAAATAGTCCCAGATGTTTCTATCATGATGGGTGATTTCAAGTTTCTGGCTTCTCCAATGGTTCTTGGTAACTCGGATATTGATCTTATTCTCGGATGGATTGGCTTTCTAAGCACAAGGCTCAGCTTGATTGTGCAGCCAGGCAGATTCAATTGACTCATTCGTCTGAGGATGTAATTGTCTTTGCCGCTCGCGAATGACGATACCATCCGTCTGTTTTCTCTCAATGAGAAGGGTGAACTCGATGCCATCTCGCAAATTCCAGTCGTTTGCGAATATCAAGACGTCTTTCCAGAAGAGCTTCCAGGAATGCCTCCGCACCGGCCAGTTGAATTCGTCATTGATCTTGAGCCTGGCACGGAACCTGTGTGCAACGTCCTTACAAGCTCGGACCTGAAGAGTTGAAGGAGCTGAAGAAGCAACTCGATATTCAAGAGAAAATGGGTCTCATCAGGCCTAGTTCTTCTCCGTGGGGTTGTGGTGTTCTTTTTGTGAAGAAGAAGGATGGAACGGACTGACTTTGTGTTGACTACCGTCCATTGAACAAGAAGACTATCAAGAATAAGTACCCACTTCCCAACATCAATGAGCTGTTCGAACAACTTAAAGGTGCCCAAGTATTCTCCAAGCTTGATCTCCGTATGGGTTATCACCAGATTTGAATCCGTGAGCAAGATATTCCCAAGACGGCTTTCAGAACAAGCTATGGTTCATATGAATACACCGTCATGTCATTTGGCCTCATCAACGCTCCTTCGACTTTCTCTCGCATGATGAACTTCATCTTCAACCCCTACAAAAATGACTTCGTTTTGGTCTACCTCGATGACATTTTGGTCTTTTCCAAGAACAAGGAAGATCATGCCAAGCACTTGCATTTGGTTGCTCGATAAGCTCAGGGAACATCAGTTCTACGCCAAGTTCTCAAAGTGCGAATTTTGGCTCGATGAGGTTCTTTATCTTGGGCATATCATCTCTGCCAAGGGCATTGCAGTGAATCCTGAGAAGGTGTCTGCAATTGTGAATTGGGGAACCTCCTCAGAATGAAGCAACTCCGTAGCTTCCTCGGTCTCGCAAGCTTATTGTCGAAGATTCGTTGAAAACTTTTCTAAGATCGCGAAGCCTCTCTCAAATCTTCTCCAGAAGCACGTCAAGTACGTTTGGTCTCCGGAGTGTGACATTGCTTTCAACACTTTGAAAGAGAAATTGATCACTGCTCCAGTTCTGACTCCGCCTGATGAATCCAAGCCGTACGAGGTCTTTTGTGATGCCTCTCTCCAAGGTCTTGGCGCAGTATTGATGCAAGAGAAGAAAGTTGTTGCTTATACTCTCGCCAGTTGAAGCCTAATGAGAAGAACTACCCCACTCATGATCTCGAGTTGGCGGCAGTTGTGCATGCTCTTTTGACTTGGAGACATCTTCTATTGGGAAGAAAAGTGGACATTTTCACTGATCACAAGAGTCTCAAGTACATCTTCACTCAGCCTAATCTCAACCTCAGGCAAACTCGATGGGTCGAAATGATTCAAGAGTATAATCCGAGTATCGAGTATACTCCAGGCAAGGCCAATGTGATTGCTGACGCATTGAGCAGAAAGGCTTACTGCAACAGTCTGATTCTCAAGCCTTATCAACCCGAGCTTTGTGAAGCTTTCCGCAAACTTAATCTGCAAGTTGTTCCTCAAGGTTTCCTCGCCAACCTTCAAGTCTCTCCTACCTTGGAAGACCAGATTTCGCCAAGCCCAGCTTCTTGATGCTATGGTGAAAAGGTGAAGATTGGGATTGCCAAGAGTCAACCCAAGTACAAGGTGCTACCGCCTTGATGACAAGGACACTCTCTTCTTCGAGGATCGTATTGTTGTACCCAAAGGTGACCTCCGTAAAGTGATCATGAACGAGGCTCACAATTCTCTCCTCTCCATCCACCCTGGGAGCACGAAGATGTATCAGGACCTTCAAGCAAGCTTATTGGTGGACTCGAATGAAGCGCGAGATCGCTCAATTCGTGAATGAATGTGATGTCTGCAGAAGAGTGAAGGCAGAACACCAAAGGCCAGCTGGTCTCCTCCAACCTCTTGCCATTCCAGAATGGAAGTTTGACCACATTGAAATGGACTTCGTGACTGGGTTTCCAAAGTCCAAGCGTGGCAATGATGCTATATTCGTTGTCATCGACAAACTCACCAAAGTGGCTCACTTTCTGCCTATCAAAGAGTAGATCACTGCAGCTCAATTGGCGGAACTCTATACCTCTCGGATTGTCTCTCTGCATGGTATTCCACAAGTGATCTCTTCAGACCGTGGCAGCATCTTTACCTCCAAGTTTTGGGATTCTTTTCAGAAGGCCATGGGCACCAACATCCGCTTCAGCACAGCTTTCCATCCTCAAACTAGCGGTCAAGTCGAGCGTGTCAACCAGATTCTTGAAGATATGCTCAGGGCTTGTGTGATCTCCTTCGGCATGAAGTGGGAGGATTGTCTTCCTTATGCTGAATTATCCTACAACAACAGTTTTCAAGCAAGTTCGGGCAAGGCCCCACTTTGAAATTCTGTATGGCAGGAAGTGCCGTACCCCTCTCAACTGGTCTGAAACCGGTGACTCAGCTTCTTGGGTAATGACTTAATCACAGAGGCAGAGAAATGTGCAAAGTCATTCGAGAAATGTGTAAAGTCATTCGTGATAACCTCAAAGCAGCCCAATCCCACCAGAAGAGCTATTATGATAGCAAGCACCGTGATTTGGCTTTCAATATCGGAGATCATGTTTACCTCCACGTCTCTCCTATGAAAGGTACTCGTCGCTTCGGTATCAAAAGGAAGCTTGCCCCTAGATACGTGGGACCTTTCAAGATTGTCAGCAAGAGAGGCGACCTCGCCTATCAACTCGAGCTTCCTTCAAACTTTGCAAATGTTCATGATGTGTTCCATGTCTCTTAGCTCTGGAAGTGCTTCAAGACTCCTGACCGCACAGTCAACTTCGAGGACATTGAGCTCCAAGAAGATCTCTCCTATCGTGAGCACCCAGTTGCTATTCTTGAAGAGACTGAACGCAAGACTCGCAACAAGTCAATCAAATTTCTCAAAATCAAGTGGTCACACCATTCCGACCGTGAAGCTACATGGGAACGCGAGGATCACCTCCGTTCTGAGTACCCGGCGTTCTTTCAGTCCTAGATCTCGGGACGAGATCCTTTCATAGTGGTGGAGTGTTGTAACACCCCGGATGTAACTTTCCCAATTTGTACTCCAACTCTTGCCGTTTCCGGCGTTAAGTTATTTTATTTTCTCGGGTTCGGGTTTTTGTCTCCGTGTGTTGTTATCATTGTCATGCATCTCATATCATGTCATCATGTGCATTGCATTTGCATACGTGTTCATCTCATGCATTCGAGCATTTTCCCCGTTGTCTGTTTTGCATTCCGGCGCTTCGTTCTCCTCCGGTGATCATTTCTAGCTTTCTTTCGTGTGTGGGGATTAAACATTTCCGGATTGGACCGAGACTTGCCAAGCGGCCTTAGTTTACTACCGGTAGACCGCCTGTCAAGTTTCGTATCATTTGGACTTCGTTTGATACTCCAACGGTTAACCGAGGAACCGAAAAGGCCTCGTGCGTGTTGCAGCCCAACACCCCTCCAATTTGGCCCAAAACCCACCTAACTCTGCTCCATCATCTAGAGCGTTCGATTACGATCACGTGGCCGAAAACCGCACCTCATTTGGACTCTCCTAGCTCCCTCTATGCCTATTTAAAGAACCCCTCCGAATCCGGATCTTCCTCTTCCCCGAAACCCTAAAAAATCGCCTCCGCGTGGCCGGACATTGTCCGCACCACGCCGGACAGTCCGCCTCTGCCAACCGCTGCCTGCCACGTGGCAGAACGCCTCCACCGCCGCCTGCGGCCCGCCGGGCCCGAGGAGAGCCCCCGGGGCCCGGGTCTTCTCCGCCGCCGCCCGACCTCCTCCTTCTTCCCGCGCCGCTCGCCGGATCCCCGCCGCCACCGCGCCGGCACCGCGCCGCCGCCCGCCATCGCCGCACGCCACCGCCTCCGCCTCGGTCGCCGACCGGCCGCCGCCATCGCCCGCGGCCGCGCCGCCCTTGCCACCCCGACGCCGCACCCGCCGTCCCGTGCTCCGGCGAGAGCACGCCGGCGATCCCCATCGGCCTCCTCCGGCCGGCGAGCCCGCCAAGTCCGGCCATCCTCGACTTCCGTGCCGCTGCTACAGTGTTTGTCGCCGATCCAGATCTGGCCGTGAACAGTAACCCTAGGTTGATTTTTTTTCCACGAAGTCCTCGGATTTGCAGATCCAAGTGCTCCTGTTCATAGCCCCATAACTTTGCATCCGTAACTCCAATTCATGCATATAGCATATCAAAATGTTCATCTCAGAGAGTACATCATTTCATTCCATTGCATCATTTTCATTTGAGTTCATCTTGATGCCCGAAATGCTGTTAGAAGGAGGCTACTTGAGATATTTGTCAGATCTGCTGCTCCATTTAGCTTTTTGTCATTTTTGCCATGATTATTGTGTGCATGATATGCCCTGATGCTCTACATATGTTTTGTTAAGAGTTTTGTCATTTTTCCATAGGTGCAACCCATATATTTTTGTGATGTGTGTGGTTCCTAGTGCAAGCTTGCAAAGTGGTGCACTTGGTAATTCTGTTTTCAGGGACTTAGCATTTCCACTAAGTCCTTGAGCTGTTTATCTCATGTTGTCATATGTTCATGTTGTTTCCTAGTGATCCGTGCCTCTTTTGAGGATGATCAGTAAGAGTGTTTTATTAATCTTGTAGTGCTCTATCCATCCATGTCTTTGTTTGCAATTATGGAGCACCCTAGCTTGAGTCAATCGAGCTCTACTTTTGCTACTTTGTGAATCTAGGCAGATTGTCAACTTGTTTGCAATTTTGCCGATGATGTTGTAGTTGATCCGTGCATGCTATGCTATTGTTCTTGCCATGTCTAGCTTGCATTTTGTGTGTTCTTGATAGATGTATGCTTAGCTTATCATGACTTGTTCCGTAGTGAGTGCATCGAGCTCGTAAACATGCCTACTTGAGTTATGTTTCAGCATATGCCAGTTTTCACCAAGTCTAAAAACTGATTATGCTTTTGCTATGTTCACGTGCTTGTTAGTAGATTTTCTGATCCCTTTTGGCTCAAGCTCACTAAGGGACTTTTGTTAAGCTATTTGAGTAGCTCCATGACATGTTTTACTTTGCCATGTTCAGGTCCTGTAGCATGTTGTTTTGTTGCTCCGAAGAGTGCTACTTGATCTGAAATTCCAGACAAGTGTTAATTTCACTAAGTCTGAGATCTGTTTACCATATGCATTTTTGTCATGCTTGTTTGAACCTGTTAATGGATGATTTGGCCGTAGCTCAGTGCTAGACTTTTGTTAAGCATCTTGTATGCATCCCTACCATGTATTTAGTTGTCATGTTTGGGTGCTATAGCATGTTCATCTCATTGCATTTAGATGGCTACTTGCTGTAAATCGCAGACCGGTGTCATATTTGAATCGCTTGCCATTTCCAAACCGTAACTCCGATTCCGGCGTTCTTTATATCGTTTTCAAGCGATTTCATCTCATCTTTCTAGTGGAACACTTGGATTCCCAAGTTGAGGCCAGGTTCATGCTTTCCTTGTCAAATCTTGCATATGCATCCCGCATCGCATCCCGCATAGCATATCATTATTGCATCATATTGTTTGATCCTTGCACGTGGTTGATTGTATCCTTGTTGCTTGTTTGTCTTGTTTTGGTAGAGCCGGGAGACGAGTTCGCTAATGAGGAGCCCGTTGAGTTTGCTTTCGAGGATCCAGTCAACTCTGATAGCTTTGCAGGCAAGATGATCATACCCTCGAAATCACTACTATCTTTGCTATGCTAGTTTACTCGCTCTTTTGCTATGCCAATGCTACGATGCCTACCATTTGCTTTCAAGCCTCCCAAATTGCCATGTAAAACATCTAACCCACCATGTCCTAGCAAACCGTTGATTGGCTATGTTACCGCTTTGCTCAGCCCCTCTTATAGCATTGCTAGTTGCAGGTGAAGTTTGGAGGCCGTTCCTTGTTGGAACATTTATTTACTTGTTGGGATATCATTATATTGCCATGTTATCTTAATGCATCTATATACTTGGTAAAGGGTGGAAGGCTCGGCCTCTCGCCTAGTGTTTTGTTCCACTCTTGCCGCCCTAGTTTCCGTCATATCGGTGTTATGTTCCCGGATTTTGCGTTCTTTACGCGGTTGGGTTATAATGGGAACCCCTTGACAGTCCGCCTTGAATAAAACTCCTCCAGCAATGCCCAACCTTGGTTTTACCATTTGCCACCTAGCCTTTTCCCTTGGGTTTCGCGGACTCAACGGTCATCTTATTTTAACCCCCCCGGGCCAGTGCTCCTCTGAGTGTTGGTCCAACCTAGAGCACCGTGCGGGGCCGTCCCTTGGCAACTTGGGTTACGTTGGCTCCCGTACGCTTAGCTTATCCGGTGTGCCCT